>NW_026942895.1:0-217851 GCF_024139115.2 Armigeres subalbatus | reverse complement strand
GGTAACTGACGGGGGCCCTCCTTAGCCGTTCCGTAAGACGCGCGGCTACAAAGCAAGACCATGCTGAGGGTGGCTGGGTTCGATTCCCGGTGCCGGTCTAGGCAATTTTCGGATTGGAAATTGTCTCGACTTCCCTGGGCATTAAAGTACACTCTAAAAAATCATCACGTCATATTCACGTGAAAAATCACGTAACACGTCTGTCTTGAACAAACGACGATTGTTACGTGACGTTAGTAATGCTCACCTGAAATTCACGTAACTTATACTAAAAATCTTGGTGAATATGACTGTATACCCACGTAAACAATTTAAGTGAGATTGTGTTAGTGTGATTGCAGCTTCGGCATTTGCGGAAGACCTGCATTGTAAACAAGAATGAATGATACATAACCTAAACATAATGAGGCTTCGCGGAGGTAAGTGATATTTTCCGTACCTGCATTTTTCCTCCTTGGAAAAAATCAACGGAGGTTGGATAAAATTTATTAGAATCGTTGAAAAATGATGTGAAAGAAAAAGAAGCTGCTTGGAAGTCTAGAGCTACAGTTTTCCGATCGCGTTGTAGTCTAGTTTCCACTACTTTTTGTTTAATTAACAGCGGCAATATTAGCAATTTTCGAGCAAAAAACTGGTTTAAAAATTCTAAGCGATTATCATTGAAATCATTTCTCAACAAATCTGATAAATTCCATTCAACATCCGCCGATAACTTTGTTTTTTCTTCAACAGTGTTTCTGCAATAACTCCAAAGCGCAAGGACCAAATGACGGCATTTCAATGTATCAATGCATCAACAACGTGAAAAAGATTCCCTTTTATAGGAAGTCCCTGTTCATGTTTGCATTCATTCCAAAATCACTATATTTCAATACATTTCAAAACATGTAGTGGTTACCTGCTGTCTTGTAGCTTTCACGTAACCAGTACGACCAAATCACGTCAGGTTCACCTGATCAAACACGTAACTACTTTCAAGCTTCACGTCATTAGTACTGGAAGATCCAGTCAGAGTCACCGGATAAATCACGTAACTCAAGGGAACTAAAATTTGTTCAGGTTACTTGTCATTCAGGTCACTCTTACGTGAAAAGTACCCGGATAAAAAATATCATTAAAATATCATAAATTTTATTGTTACAACACCATTTAAAACATAATTTTTACCATTGAATATAATGGAATTTTGACAATAAAATCACATGAGAAATAATGGTTTTCCACGATAAAATGAATGGCAAATGGGACTTTTACAATTAAAAAGGGGGGTTGTTATGTATCTTTACAATAAAAAAATCGAAAATTTTCCATACAAAATTCGGAGCAAAACAATTGATTTTACGGTTCTTCAATTGGATGATTTCGAGCGACAAAACAATAGAAAACTTTTTGTTTTAAATGTTTTCAATTACTGTTTCTATTGTTTTACAATAGAAATACAACAGGATTTAGAATACATTATACTCCAATATTACAATAAAAATACAATACAATTAATTGTTTTTCAAATTATTTTATTTTCCTCCGGTTGTTTAGCATATCTTTAGACGAATCCTGCGCACTACTTCCAAAGTTAAGTGGGTTGCCTGTATCTGGAGAAAAATCCAACATCGGTTTGAAAAGCGTACTAACTTTGTTCCGAATAGACAATACATATAAATATAAATCTGTGAAAAATGTAAATTATAAAAGAATGTCAGTTTTATTAGAAAAAATACGTCGAGAAGAAAAGAAAAAAATACCTGCATCAGTTCTTATTACATCCCGTTGGTGAGATTGGCCAATGGTAGCCACTGAACGATCTTCAATCAGTGACCAGCAAGCAGCAGTATTTTATTTATCATAAGCTTCATTTCTGTAAAGGAACAAGGATACATGTTACCAGGCATGTCATCAGGTATTATGATGATAAAATTTTCATTTATTTTTTGGTCGGGATTATGTGCATTGAACTTTTGTAGTATAAGATTACGATTACCGGTGGTGAGTATAAACCGTTTGTCAGCGCAATATCATTACTTGACACTTTACCGGTCGCTACTAAACGCGCTGCTAAAACAGTAGCGCAGCTGACAGGTGACCAAATTGACCAAATAACAGCGCTACTATTTGATGAACTATCAAACGTCGAACGTCACCGATACGGAATGCAGTCACCGAAATGATAACCGAAAATACCGAAAATAGTGACCGATGCGAAAAAGAGTGACTAATCTAAAATGACAGTACAGTGAGAGTGATCAAAATACTCGCGCCCAGTAATGATGCTCTAACGCGCTTCAACACTTTAGATACTCACCACGGTACAACAGCCATAGTGATCTACCGCTTTCCCAGCAGCAGAAACTGCAATGAAAAACACTTTCTGCACCATGCAGTTTCATTATTTTCCCCTCTTCACTAATTATAAACACAACTGTACACGCTCAAATGAATCCAGCCATTCTCCGAGTAAAATTATAAGCAAAAGTTTTTGTTCCCTTTCATTTTTTTTAAATCAAATTTTTATTGCAAAACATTTCTAGACCTGCAATATAGAGTTTGCTGACGTTTACTCATCCTTCTCTTTCAAGCGCATAGGGAGGATAGGATTTGTTTTCATCGGGAAACGCTTCCGAAACAAAACCCATTATTTCTGTGCGCGTGCAAGAGAAAGGTGACTACACAGCAAAAAAAGTTGTTGAATATTACATCGAATCCACTGCAACCAACTGAATCCATCGGTTGTTTAATATTACACTGCCCGATGTACTCGAGTACCTTCGGTGTAATGAAGAGGTACGATGTAATTTTGATTCAGACGTACAAAATAAATGACGTAATCGAAGGGATGTAAAATAATTTGATGTAAAACAGTGCTATGTACATGGTGTGTGCTAAATTGAATATTTTCTTCATTTCTTGTATGAACTCAAGTATTTTTCAATCCAAAATATAATATTGTTTTATTTTCCTTTTTAATTCCTATTCATTGGAACAAGTCTAATACGGAACATGAAAAAAACAATAATTATGCATTCTACCAAAAAAGCGGTGCCCGGTGCTCATGCTTCAGATGAGGCTTCTTGGCAGATTCTAACTATCGTCGTCGCACGCAGGTGTCCTTGGTGGTGTCCTTGTTGAAGGTTGTCCGTGTTGAACAAGTGGATCATTGCCCAGCGTAGTGGCCGGTCTCAGCCAGAAGTTGTTGTTAGCACCCTGAATAAAAGTGGTTTAATTGAAGGTAAACTATTTCTGCTATGAGATATTTACTATACCTGAGACCAATTCGAAGTAGAAAAGAAGCTAATGAGAAGAACTAGTGGCATACTGTCACATCTCCGAGGGCACGCAGTTCCGATCCAGGACAGCACGGCGAAAGTTGAAAAGCCTACTTCCAACCACTTCCTTGGCTAACCAGAAAGCCGATGTCGAGGCCGGTGTAGTGCGAATCATTGACACTCCGTTCCGCCCGATTCAATGATTTCCTGCATCTTAATTTCTTGCAGACATCCAGGATCTCACGGAGATGCATCCTCTTTCGTTTCAATCTCGATGTATTTTACACCTTCCATCTTGGCGTACTATGGATGAACTTGGAGTGATGGACAGTCGTGGAATATAGTGAGAGATAGGTACACCGTAGCTACACTATATAGATTACGAAGAAATAATGGCGTTCTGGATTCGACCGCCAAAAACAAACGAATTTGCAATTCGCAGGTTACCGTTCAGCCGTCAGTTACCTAAAAAAAATAGGAAATACTCTTCACTATCAAAGATTAAAAAGATTATTGTTTTTCAAATGGCATCCTTCTGAGATTCCGCAGTGAGGAAATCCTATAGGGATTCCAAAGGAAATCCTCCCGAGGTTTTCATCGGAATCTTCCCTGCATTCCCAACGAAATCCTCTTGTTATTTAAGAATTCCGTTCTCTAAGAATTCCAATGGAAATACTTTAGGGACTCCGACGGGAGTATTTAAGGGATTTCGACGAGAGTCCTTAAAAGGTTCCGAAGGAAATCATATGGAATTCCGACGGGGATCCTTTATGGTGTTCGACGAGAGTTCTTCAGGGATTTTGACGAAAATCCTTGGGGGATTCTGACAAGAATGCTTCCACGGGAACCCTTTAGGGTTTCTGACGATAGTTCTTTGGGGAATCCGACGAGCATTCCGATGGAAATCATTTAAGCATACCAAATGAGAATCCTTTAGGGATTTCCACGGTAAGACTTCAGTGATTCCGACGGTAATCTTCTAGGGATTCCGACGGGGAACCTTAAGGAATTCAAACAGATGTCCTTTAGGGATTCAAAAGACGGTAATTCAAATTCTGACGGTAATCTTTTGGGGATTTCAACGCTAATATTTTAGGTATTTCGACGGGGAACCTTGAGGGATTCCAGCGGGATCCCTGTAGGGATTCCGACGGGAATCCTTCAGGGATTCCGACGGTAATCCTTTAGGGATTCCGACGGGAATCCTTTAGGGATTCCGACGGGAATCCTTTAGGGATTCCGACGGGAATCCTTTAGGGATTCCGACGGGAATCCTTTAGGGATTCCGACGGGAATCCTTTAGGGATTCCGACGGGAATCCTTTAGGGATTCCGACGGGAATCCTTTAGGGATTCCGACGGGAATCCTTTAGGGATTTCGACGGAAATCCTTTAGGGATTCCGACGAGAATGCTTTAGGGACTCCAACTGTAATCCTTTTGGGATCCCGACAGGAATCTTTCAGTAAACCTGATGGAAATCCATAAGAGATTTCGATGGAAGTCCTAAAGGGATTCCGATGGAAATACTTTAGGAATTACAATCCCTAAATCCTATAGGCATTTCAAATGAGAATCCTTTAGGGATTCTAATAGGAGTTTAGAGTTTTCGACGAGAGCCTTTAAGAAATTCTGATGAAAATCCTTTAGGTATTCCGAGGGGAATCCTTTAGGGATTCCGACGGGAATCTTTTAGGGATTCCGACGGGAATCCTTTAGGGATTCCGACGGGAATCCTTTAGGGATTCCGACGGGAATCCTTTAGGGATTCCAACGGGAATCCTTTAGGGATTCCAACGGGAATCCTTTAGGGATTCCGACGGGAATCCTTTAGGGATTCCGACGGGAATCCTTTAGAGATTCCGACGGGAATCCTCTAGGGATTCCGAGGGAAATTCTTTAGGGATTCCGACGGAAATCCTTTAGGGATTCCGACGGAAATTCTTTAGGGATTTCGACGGAAATCCTTTAGGGATCCAATAGGAATCCTTTGGGAGTTCCGAAGGGAATCCTTCAGGGATTCCGAAGGGAATCCTTTAGGGATTCCGACGGGAATCCTTTAGGGATTCCGACGGGAATCCTTTAGGGATTCCGACGGGAATCCTTTAGGGATTCCGACGGGAATTCTTTAGGGATTCCGACGGGAATTCTTTAGGGATTCCGAAGGGAATCCTTCAGAGATTCCGAAGGGAAACCTTCAGGGATTCCGAAGGGAACCCTTCAGGGATTCCGAAGGGAACCCTTCAGGGATTCCGAAGGGAACCCTTCAGGGATTCCGAAGGGAATCCTTCAGGGATTCCGAAGGGAATCCTTCAGGGATTCCGAAGGGAAACCTTCAGGGATTCCGAAAAGAACCCTTCAGGGATTCCGAAGGGAATCCTTCAGGGATTCCGAAGGGAATCCTTCAGGGATTCCGAAGGGAATCCTTCAGGGATTCCGAAGGGAATCCTTCAGGGATTCCGAAGGGAATCCTTCAGGGATTCCGAAGGGAATCCTTCAGGGATTCCGAAGGGAATCCTTCAGGGATTCCGAAGGGAATCCTTCAGGGATTCCGAAGGGAATCCTTCAGGGATTCCGAAGGGAATCCTTCAGGGATTCCGAAGGGAATCCTTCAGGGATTCCGAAGGGAATCCTTTAGGGATGCCGATGGGAATCGTTCAGGGATTTTAACGGGAATCTTCTTATTGGCATTACATCCCCACACTGGGACAGAGCCGCCTCACAGCTTAGTGTTCATTGAGCACTTCCACAGTTATTGACTGCGAGGTTTCTAAGCCAGGTTACCATTTTTGCATTCGTATATCATGAGGCTAACACGATGATACTTTTATGCCCCAGGGAAGTCGAGACAATTTCCAATCCGAAAATTGCCTAGACCGGCACCGGGAATCGAACCCAGCCACCCTCAGCATTTTCTTGCTTTGCAGCCGCGCGTCTTATCGCACGGCTAAGGAGGGCCATGATTCAACGAGAATGCTTTAGTTATTTCAACGGGTATCCTTTTGGGATTCTTACGGCAATTCTTTAGGGATATATGGGGGGAAAACCGCTGACTAATTCTCGAGGTGTGAGGCTATAGCCTTTACTGCCGGGATTCTTAAAGCTGTCCAGTTGGAATCTCTGAAAGATTCCTATTGAGGCCCCTACAGGATTTCCGATCGGAGTCCCTGAAAGATTCCCGTCGAAATCTAAAAAGGATTCTAGTTGGAGCCATAAAAGCATTTCCGTTGTTACGCCTAAAAATTTTCGACGAAATCCCTGAAAGATTTCCATTGCAATTCCTAGAGAATTCTTGTTGGATTCCCTAAAATGATTTCGTCGAAATTCTTCAATTATTCCCGTCGGAAACCATAGAGGATTTCCGCCGAAATGTCTTAATCGTTTTCGTCGTTTTCCCGAAAAATTCTCGTCGGAATCTCCAAAGGATTTTATTCAAAAATCCTTATCTTTTCGCATTGGATTCTCGCCAAGAGTATTCATGTTGAAATCTCCAAAGGATTTTCGTAAGAATTTCTTAAAGGCTCTCGTCGAAAACTCTAAACTCCTATTGGAATCCCTAAAGGATTCTCATTTGGAATGGCTAAAGGATTTAGGGATTGTAATTCCTAAAGTATTTCCATCGGAATCCCTATAGGACTTTCATCGAAATCTCTTATGGATTTCCATCAGGGTTACTGAAAGATTCCTGTCGGGATCCCAAAAGAATTACAGTTCGAGTCCCTAAAGCATTCTCGACGGAATCCCTAAAGGATTCCCGTCGGAATCCCTAAAGGATTACCGTCGGAATCCCGAAAGGATTCCCCTCGGAATCCCTAAAGGATTCCCCTCGGAATCCCTAACGGATTCCCCTCGGAATCCCTAAAGGATTCCCCTCGAAATCCCTAAAAGATTCCTCTCGGAATCCCTGAAGGATTCCCGTCCCGTCGGAATCCCTGAAGGATTCCCGTCCCGTCGAAATCCCTGAAGGATTCCCGACCCGTCGGAGTCCCTGAAGGATTCCTGTCCCGTCGGAATCCCTGAAGGATTCCCGTCCCGTCGGAATCCCTAAAGGATTCCCGTCGGAATCCCTAAAGGATTCCCGTCGGAATCCGTGAAGGATTCCCGTCGGAATCCCCTCGGAATCCCTAAAGGATTCCCCTCTTACTAACTTACTTACTTATGGATCCTGTACACCTCCGGTGGTGCAAAGGGCCGACTTGAAAGATCTCCATCCTGAGCGATGCCCGGCTATCGCTTTAACCTGTTGCCAGGTTAGATTTCGGTCGACTTCTTTTATTTCTTTATTGAGGCTTCGCCGCCATGAGCCTCTGGGTCTGCCTCTGCTGCGATGTCCCGCTGGGTTCCAGTCTAATGCTTGCTTACAGATTTCGTTTCCGCCCCTACGTAGAGTGTGTCCGACCCAGCCCCACTTCCGATCCCGAATTTCTGTTGCTATCGGCCTCTGGTGACAACGACGATGGAGCTCGTTGTTTGAGATCCAGTTGTGAGGCCACCAGGCCCGAATTATATACCGCAGGCATCTGTTAATGAACACCTGCAGCCGTTGAGTGTTCTCCACTGATACACACCATGTTTCGCTGGCGTATAACAGCACAGATTTTACGTTAGAGTTGAAAATTCGTATTTTGGTGCGTTCACTTATCTGCCTGTTTTTCCAGATATTTCTTAAACTCGCAAAGGCAGCCCTTGCTTTCTTGATCCGTGCGCCTATTTCGATCTTGGTACCGCCGTCTGACGCCATTTGACTACCAAGATATTGGAAGCTTTCAACATTCTCCACTGGTTGCCCGGCTACTGTGAAACTGGAAGGAGTCACCGTGTTTACATCCAACGATTTGGTTTTGTTGACGTTGATGACTAAACCTGCCGAGGAGGAGCGATCGGCAAGGTCGTTGAGCTTACTCTGCATATCAGAGCGCCGTTGCGCGAGTAGTGCAACGTCATCCGCCAATTCGAAGTCGTTTAGGTGCTCCATGGTTATAGGCTGCCTTAACAGCCCGCGGTTTGGTTCACGGTCAATCGCATCTACCAGAATCTCATCGATTACGATGAGGAACAGTAACGGTGATAGAATACATCCTTGCCTCACACCAGCTACGACCCGGATAGGGTCGGACAGGACCCCATTGTGCAGCACTCTACACGAAAAGGCCTCGTACTGTGCTTCGATGAGGCCGATGATTTTCTCAGGAACTCCCTTGCGTCTCAGGGCGCCCCACATATTCTCGTGATTGAGACGGTCGAAAGCTTTTTCGTAGTCAATGAATACCAAGTAAAGGGACTCTTAGAATTCGTTGACCTGCTCCAGAATTATGCGGAGCGTGACAATATGGTTCACACAGGATCTTCCGGCACGGAATCCGGCCTGCTGCCGCCGGAGAGTCGCATCGATCTTCTCCTGAATCCGGGCTAGGATAATTTTGCACAGAACTTTGAGAACGGTACACAACAACATAATGCCTCGCCAGTTATCGGATACAGTCAGGTCACCCTTTTTGGGCATCTTCACTAAGATACCTTGCATCCAGTCGACCGGGAAAGTTACGGTATCCCAGATATTACGAAATAAACGATGCAGTAGTTGAGCGGATGTCATGGGGTCAGCTTTGAGCATCTCGGCTGATATGCGGTCGACCCCTGGGGCTTTATTCGATTTCATGCTTTGGATGGCTGTTTGAATCTCTAGCAGTGATGGAGCTTCGGTATTGACGCGTGTTATACGTCGGATCCTAGGCAGATCATGCCGAGGTGGTGATGGCCTGGCTGGCACTTGAAAAAGTTGTTCGAAGTGCTCGAACCAGCGTTTCAGCTGGTCAGTTGGGTCGGTCAATAACTGATCATTCGCGTCTTTCACAGGCATCGTTGCATTCATCTTCGCCCCGCTTAAGCGTCGTCAGATATCGTAGAGGAGGCGAATGTCCCCGGTTGCGGCGGCTCTCTCTCCTTCGTCGGCCAGAGAGTCTGCCCACGCTCGCTTGTCCCGTCGACATGAGCGTTTTACTTCCTTCTCAAGAGCCGTGTATCGTTGACGGGCTAAGACTTTGGCTCCTCTGGTTTTCGATCGCTCTATCGCGGCTTTGGCTTCTCTTCGCTCCTCTATCTTCCTCCAGGTCTCATCGGTGATCCATTGTTTTCTCTGGGTGCGTAGTTCACCCAGATTGTTCTCGCTGGTGGCGATGAAGGCATTCTTGATGGCGGTCTATTGGTCTTCCACGCTGCCACCTTCCGGAATATCTGCAGCACGCGTCTCCAGTTCTTCAACGAAGGACCGTTTCACCGTGGCATCTTCCAGTCGGCGTGTGTTGAATCGTCGTCCAACTCTTTCCTCCTGCCGACGAATTCGCGCAATGCGCAGGCGTATTTCACCGATGAGGAGGTGATGATCAGACGCGATATCGGCACTACGTTTATTCCGTACATCAAGAAGGCTCCGTTTCCATTTTCGGCTGATGCAGATGTGGTCGATTTGATTTTCTGTAAAGCCGTCACGGGAGACCCACGTGATCTTGTGAACCGGTCGATGAGGGAAGAGCGATCCCCCGATCACCATGTCGTTATTACCCCTCGGATTCCTCTCGGAATTCCTAAAAGATTCCCCTCGGAATCCCTTAAGGATTCCCCTCGAAATCCCTAAAGGATTCCCCTCGGAATCCCTAAAGGATTCCCCTCGGAATCCCTAAAGGATTCCCCTCGGAATCCCTAAAGGATTCCCCTCGGAATCCCTAAAGGATTCCCCTCGGAATCCCTAAAGGATTCCCCTCGGAATCCCTAAAGGATTCCCCTCGGAATCCCTAAAGGATTCCCTTCGGAATCCTTAAAGCATTCCCCTCGGAATCCCTAAAGGATTCCCCTCGGAATGCCTAAAGGATTCCCGTCGGGATCCCTGAAGCATTCCCGTCGGAATCTCTAAAGGATGCCCGTCGGAATCCCTACAAGATGCCCGTCGGAATCCCTAAAGGATTCCCGTCGGAATCCCTAAAGGATTCCCGTCGGAATCCCTAAAAGATGCCCGTCGGAATCCCTACAAGATGCCCGTCGGAATCCCTAAAGTATTCCTGTCGGAATCCCTAAAGGACTACCGTCGAAATCGCCAAAGGATTCCAGTCGGAATCCCTAAAGGATTGCCGTCGGAATCCCTAAAGGATTGCCGTCGGAATCCCTGAAGGATTCCCGTCGGAATCCCTGAAGGATTCCCGTCGGAATCCCTGAAGAATTCCCTTCGGAATCCCTAAAGGATTCCCCTCGGAATCCCTAAAGGATTCCCCTCGGAATCCCTAAAGGATTCCCCTCGGAATCTCTAAAGGATTCCCGTCGGAATCCCTAAAGGATTCCCGTCGGAATCCCTAAAGGAGTCCCGTCGGAATTCCTAAAGGATTTCCGTCGGAATCCCTAAAGGATTTCCGTCGGAATCCCTAAAGGATTCCCGTCGGAATCCCTAAAGGATTCCCGTCGGAATCCCTAAAGGATTCCCGTCGGAATCCCTAAAGGATTCCCGTCGGAATCCCTAAAGGATTCCCGTCGGAATCCCTAAAGGATTCCCGTCGGAATTCCTAAAGGATTCCCGTCGGAATTCCTAAAGGATTCCCGTCGGAATCCCTAAAGGATTCCCGTCGGAATCCCTAAAGGATTCCCGTCGGAATCCCTAAAGGATTCCCGTCGGAATCCCTAAAGGATTCCCGTCGGAATCCCTAAAGGATTCCCCTCGGAATCTCTAAAGGATTCCCCTCGGAATCTCTAAAGGATTCCCGTCGGAATCCCTAAAGGAGTCCCGTCGGAATCCCTAAAGGAGTCCCGTCGGAATCCCTAAAGGATTTCCGTCGGAATCCCTAAAGGATTTCCGTCGGAATCCCTAAAGGATTTCCGTCGGAATCCCTAAAGGATTCCCGTCGGAATCCCTAAAGGATTCCCGTCGGAATTCCTAAAGGATTCCCGTCGGAATCCCTAAAGGATTCCCGTCGGAATCCCTAAAGGATTCCCGTCGGAATCCCTAAAGGATTCCCGTCGGAATCCCTAAAGGATTCCCGTCGGAATCCCTAAAGGATTCCCGTCGGAATTCCTAAAGGATTCCCATCGGAATCCCTAAAGGATTCCCATCGGAATCCCTAAAGGATTCCCATCGGAATCCCTAAAGGATTCCCGTTGGAATCCCTGAAGGATTCCCGTCGGAACCCCTAAAGGATTCCCGTCGGAATCCCTAAAGGATTCCCGTCGGAATCCCTAAAGGATTCCCCTCGGAATCCCTAAAGGATTCCCCTCGGAATCCCTAAAGGATTCCCCTCGGAATCCCTAAAGGATTCCGTCGGAATCCCTAAAGGACTTCCGTCGGAATCCCTAAAGGATTTACGTCGGAATCCCTAAAGGATTCCCTGTCGGAATCCCTAAAGGATTCCGTCGGAATCCTAAAGGATTCCGTCGGAATCCCTAAAGGATTCCGTCGGAATCCCTAAAGGATTCCGTCGGAATCCCTAAAGGATTCCGTCGGAACCCTAAAGGATTCCCGTCGGAAGCCCTAAAGGATTCCCGTCGGAATCCCTAAAGGATTCCCGTCGGAATCCCTAAAGGATTCCCGTCGGAAACCCTAAAGGATTTTCCTCGGAATCCCTAATGAATTCTCTTCGGAAAGCCTAAAGGGTTCCCTTTGGAATCACTAAAGGGTTCCCGTCAGAATGCCTAAAGGACTCCCGTCGGAAGCCTTAAAAGATTTCCGTCGGAAGCTCTAAAGGATTCCCGTCGGAATCCTAAAGGATTCCGTCGAATCCCTAAAGGATTCCGTCGGAATCCCTAAAAGATTCCGTCAGAATCCCTAAAGGATTCCCGTCGGAATCCCTAAAGGATTCCCGTCGGAATCCCTAAAGGATTCCCGTCGGTATCCCTAAAGGACTCCGTCGGAATCCCTAAAGGATTCCCGTCGGAATCCCTAAAGGATTCCCGTCGGAATCCCTAAAGGATTCCCGTCGGAATCCCTGAAGGATTCCCGTCGGAATCCCTAAAGGATTCCCGTCGGAATCCCTAAAGGATTCCCGTCGGAATCCCTAAAGGATTCCCGTTGGAATCCCTAAAGGATTCCCGACGGAATCCCTAAAGGATTCCCGTTGGAATCCCTAAAGGATTCCCGTTGGAATCCCTAAAGGATTTTCGTTGGAATCCCTAAAGGATTCCCGTTGGAATCCCTAAAGGATTCCCGTCGGAATCCCTAAAGGATTCCCGTCAGAATCCCTAAAGGATTCCCGTCGGAATCCCTAAAGGATTCCCGTCGGAATCCCTAAAGGATTCCCGTCGGAATCCCTAAAGGATTCCCGTCGGAATCCCTAAAGGATTCCCGTCGGAATCCCTGAAGGATTCCCCTCGGAATCCCTAAAGGATTCCCGTCGGAATCACTAAAGGATTCCCGTCGAAATCCCTAAAGGATTTCCGTCGGAATCCCTAAAGGATTTCCCTCGGAATCCCTAAAGGATTCCCCTAGGAATTCCTAAAGGATTCCCCTCGGAATCCCTAAAGCATTCCCGTCGGAAACCCTAAGGGATTCTCATCAGAATCCATAAAGAATTCTCGTCGGAATCCCTAAAGGATTCCCATCGGAAGCCTTAAAGGATTTCCGTCGGAAGCCGTAAAGGATTCCCGTTGGAATCCCTAAAAGATTCCCGACGGAATCCCTAAAGGAATCCCGTTGGAATCCCTAAAGGATTCCCGTTGGAATCCCTAAAGGATTTCCGTTGGAATCCCTAAAGGATTCCCGTTGGAATCCCTAAAGGATTCCCGTTGGAATCCCTAAAGGATTCCCGTCAGAATCCCTAAAGGATTCCCGTCGGAATCCCTAAAGGATTCCCGTCGGAATCCCTAAAGGATTCCCGTCGGAATCCCTAAAGGATTCCCGTCGGAATCCCTAAAGGATTCCCGTCGGAATCCATAAAGGATTCCCGTCGGAATCCCTAAAGGATTCCCGTCGGAATCCCTAAAGGATTCCCGTCAAAATCCATGAATGATTCCCGTCGAAATCCCTGAAGGATTCCCGTCGGTATCCCTAAAGGATTCCTGTCGGTATCCCTAAAGGATTCCCGTCGGAATCTCTGAAGAATTCCCGTCGGGATCCCTGAAAGATACCCGTCGGAATCCCAGAAGGATTCCCTTTGAATTCCCTCAAGGATTTCCGCCGGAATCCTTGAAGGAATGACGTCGGAATTCCTATGAAATTGACGTCAGAATCTCTAAAGAACTCTAGTAAGAATCCCTGAAGGATACCCGTCGGAATCCCTGAAAGATACCCGTCGGAGACCCTAAAGAATTCTCGTTGGAATCGTCGAAGGATTTCCGTCGGAATCTCTAAAGGATTCCCGTCGGAATCTCTGAAGAATTCCCGTCGGAATCTCTAAAGAATTCCCGTAGGAATCCCTAAATAATTCACATCGGAATCCCTGAAAGATACCCGTCGGAAATCATAAAAAAATCTCGTTGGAATCTTCAAGGGATTTCCGTCGGAATCTCTAAAGAATTCCCGTCGGAATCTCTAAAGAATTCCCGTCGGAATCCCTAAAGGATGCCCGTCGGAATCCCTAGAGGATTCCCGTCGGAATCTCTAAAGGATTCCCGTCGGAGTCCCTAAAGGATTCCCATCGAAATCCCTGAAGGATTCCCGTCGGCATCCCTAAAGGATTCCTGTCGGTATCCCTAAAGGATTCCCGACGGAATCTCTGAAGGATTCCCGTCGGAATCTCTGAAGAATTCCCGTCGGAATCTCTAAAGAATTCCCGTAGGAATCCCTAAATAATTCACATCGGAATTCCTGAAAGATACCCGTCAGAAATCATAAAAAAATCTCGTTGGAATCTTCAAGGGATTTTCGTCGGAATCTCTAAAGAATTCCAGTCGGAATCTCTGAAGGATTCCCGTCGGAATATCTGAAGAATTCCCGTTGGAATCCCTAAAGGATCCTCGTTGGAATCCCTAAAGGATTCTCGTTGGAATCCCTAAAGGATTCTCGTTGGAATCCCTAAAGGATTCCCGTCGGAATCCCTAAAGGATTCCCTTCGGAATCCCTAAAGGATTCCCCTCGGAATCCCTAAAGGATTCCCCTTCGGAATCCCTAAAGGATTCCCCTCGGAATCTCTAAAGGATTCCCCTTCGGAATCCCTAAAGGATTCCCGTCGGAATTTCTAAAGGATGCCCGTTAGAATCTCAGAAGGATTCCCGTCGGAATCCCTAAACGATTCCAGTCGGAATCCCTAAAGGATTCTCGTCAGAACCCTTAAAGGAATCTCTAAAGCATTCCCGTCGGAATCCCGAAATGATTTCCGTAGGAATACCTAAAGGATTCTCGCCGGAGTCCCCAAAGTATTCTAGCCGGAATCCCTAAAGGATTCTCACCGGAATCTCAAAAGAATTCCCGTCGAAATCCCTAAATCCCCTTTGGTCGGAACCTTTAAAGGCTTCTCTTAGAAACTTCAAAAGATTTCTGCATAGGAATCCTTAAAATCCCTAGTTCTTAATTGCATCCCTGAAGAATTCCCGTCAAAATATCTAAACGCTTCCCAAGTAACCAAAAGTTCCTTTAAGAGTACGTTTTTCGCCTAATCAGCTCAGTCAAGCTGATTAAGCGAAAAACGTACTCTTAAAGGAACATTTGGTTACTTGTGTTACCGTCGCATCGGAGTTTCTAAAGTATTCCCGTCAAAATCCCTTAAGTAAATCCGTCGAAATTTCCAAGAGTCCCATATAACTGCTCGACAAATCCGGTATCCTTTAAGGATTCTCATCGTCATCCCTGCAGGATTCCCGTCGGTATCCATATAGGATTCCCATCGCAATCCTTTAAGAATTCCCGTCGGAATCCCTGAAGGATTTCCGTCGAAATTTTTAAAATCTTCCCGTTGCAATCCCTAAAGGACTTATTATCTCTTTGGAATCCTAAAAAGATGCGCGTTGAAATCGTCACAAGATTTGCATCGTTTTTGCAAAAGGGATATTGGCAAAAATTCTCATTGGCAGTCCTGAAGGATTCCCTTCGGCATTCCTTTGAAAATAATTGATTATACATTCCATCTCTCGGATAACACTTCGGTCAATAATAGCCCTGATAGTTAAACTTTCACTTACCTCACTCCAATTCAGATTTCTATTTGCAGTTCCTACTCTTGACAGGAACATTCGACGAATGTGCTGCGAGATCGCTTCCCTCATATTTGCAAGGAAGCTTCTGTGAGATCCGTTCACAATATCTTTATTCCTCGGCAGAACAGTAGCTACGTCGACTCTGCAGGGTACCATTAGATTCGTTACGTAATGATTTTGATAACGAATCCTGAATCTGAAGAGTGGCCGCGGAGTGCCTTATCGCCTATCAACTATTACTACGTCGCGTAAATTTCATGGAGCGAGCATCCGCATTGAGGAATCTTCAACGAATGGGACCGAAAATCACTAGAAAAAGGAAAAATAAAAGGGATAAAAATATTGTTAGATAAAATGTATGAAAATCTCTCAATTAGGCGTTTTTTAGCAATAAATACTTAATACTTACTAGTTCTCTTTCTGCTCTATGGCATGGGATTCGATTTAGATGCGATGAAGGACAAATTTCACTGTAATTTTGATTTAAAAAAAAGATTTCCCCCAAAACAGCACAAAACGAATCGCCAAGATGGCAGCTGCTAAAACGCCACCAGCCTGCCAGGCGCAGTCATAACAAATTACGCAGTGTTGCGAGAAAAGCACATAATTTTTAATGTGATATTACACTCGATTTGTGTAATAACACAAAACAATATCTGACACGCTGGGTTGCATGTTTTACTGTGTAATATTAAATGTGACAACACTATAATATCACACAACTGCGACAGAATGACAAAAAGTGAATCCGTTCCACTGTAATTTCCAGGAGATGTAATATCACATTCAAATGAATGTCAATTTGTATCTAAATTTTGCTATCACATCGGAAAATCGGTACATCGTTCAAATTACGTCGATGCACTTTACATTTTTTTTTGCTGTGT
Organism: Armigeres subalbatus; assembly: GCF_024139115.2. NCBI lineage: Eukaryota > Metazoa > Arthropoda > Insecta > Diptera > Culicidae > Armigeres > Armigeres subalbatus. The sequence continues at coordinate 201,601 of NW_026942895.1, read as the reverse complement.
AACGTCAGCAAGCTCTATAAAAATATATACTTGAGAATCGGCATAACATTTTTATTTATTTAACAAACAAAGCTATTGTAATTTTATTGTTTTCAATTGTTATTTCATCAATATAATAAGGCTGTGAACCATTCCACCGATTCGTTTAACTTTTAGTTAAAATTTGACACTTCGATGGTTATTTTCCCATCGTGGTTAAAATTTTACTCCGAAGCCGACCCATTTGAGTTTTGACAGATTGATAGTTATTCGGAACGAAATGGATTTGGCGCCAATTTTCTCGCGAACAAAGTTTAACTATTGAACTGTCAAATCTAACCATGCTCCGGAGCAGGGTTATTTTTAACCACGGCGAAATAACCATCGAACTGTCAAATTTTAACTAAAAGTTAAACGAATCGGTGGAATGGTTCACAGCCTAAATCTATGAAATATTCCAAAATTATATTAATTCAATAACATTAGACGGATTTCCAGATCATCCAAACCGAATACTTTTAAAAATTGTTTAGTTTTTGGATGAGCAATACTAAACATAAGCGAACAATAAAAATATAATAGAATATATCGGAAACATTTAAATATATTGTTATTTTAATGTACGTACAATAAAGATCTTTTACAACCGTGAACATTTTACAATAAGCATACAATAGTTTGTATTGTTTGCCACACAATCTATTGTATTTCAATGGGTTATGTCATACAAGTTACTGTAAATTTTTATCCGGGTATGGTGGATGAGAACCACATTTGTTTTCAGGTAAATATGACGTGAAGATTTTTCAGAGTGTATCATCGTGCTACACGCTTAGTTCAGTTCACCCAAATATGGGTGAAGAGTACCCATAATCGCCAAAAAGTGCACATACCTATTTATGGGTGAAATGGCATTTACCCATATTTGAGTACAAGCCAATTTCAGAAAAATTGGTAATGTTTACCTATTTATGGGTATACTATTATAGGTGAAATTAACTCACATATGGGTGAACTTTTTGTTTTGGTATTGAAAATAGCATTCGATAAAATTTTCGTATTCCGCACGTAATAAATAAGTCAATTGTGCGAATTCTTATCATTTTTATTTATTAATTGGTGGCAGTATCTTGACCTGCCTTTTTAATCGAATCACAATACATAATAATCTACTCGTTGCCGAGTGTTGGGAAACGGCTGCGTTACCAAAACTGATGATCGAAGCATTAATATCACGTGAAACCGGAACTAACGACAGCTTGGATGATCGGGTCGGGCAGCAGCTTCAGTCGAAAATCGTTAATCGCAGCAGGCACCGGGTCACCTGCTGGAAATGTGTATAATCCCGAAACATGGCAGCTAAAAGATGATAGACGTACGAAGAAGGTATTGGTACTGCGTCTAAAAATATATTTAAAATCATAATAAAAACTAAAATATGCTTCATATGCAAATATGAAGAGCCTACCTTTAAATCAAGATCAACGATCCGGAAGCCACTTTTGGTATCGCATAGCTGCAAAGAGAATCAGCGCCCGATGCTTTCACTTTTTCGCGTTCATATTTCATCTCGCGATTTCTCGATGACGTCTTCTTGAATGACTTCTTTTAGGTTTTTCCTCCAACGATCATGTTTTCGGTTGCCTCTGGGAAAGGTCATCAGCTTTCTCCGGACCCGCCAAAACAGTAATTCAAGATCTGATCAGTTAGGCGAAACAATTGGTTATCCGCCGCATGCTTAGTTCTAAAATAATATAGTTGATTATAATAAAGTTATTAAAATTCAATTAAACTAAATAACTTACCCGTCAAATGAAAATGTTCGGTCCGGAAGCCACAGCAACACCATCGGAAAGCAGCGAAAATAATAAATATGAATCTCAGGGCTTCGGTCTACGTGCAAGGAATTTAACAACAGTATAGAAGGCAAATGCGTTGGATCTGAAAATAAAAAGTTAAAAAAATATTATAAAGAACCGGATTCAATTTTTTAATTATCTTACTCTTTATAGCGAGATCAGTTATGTTCTTATAATTCAACTTATAATTCTGACGGATTCAGTCAAGTTCCATTTTTCATCCAAATATGGGTGAATTGCCGTCACCTAAATTTGCGTAAACTCAGTTTACTAATAAAATCAGTAAATATTACCGATAATATCAGTACATTTCATCCATAATATAGGTAATGTATACAGTACTCATATATGGGTGAAAAAAGAACCCAAAAATAGGTAAACTGATCTAAGCGTGTAGCACAGACAAACAGACGTAACAGTTTGGACATTTTTCAAAAAATTCCATCGTCCAACTCCTCTACACTGAAAACCAAAACTACCCAAAAGTGGGTTGTTTGCACTCAAAACCGTGGTTTGGGCCAATAACCCAAATTTGAGTAAAATGACTTTTCTGACACTAGGTAGTTTGCCTTTAATCCCATGTAAACAATTTACCCAAAGCTGAGTTTAATTTATCCAAAGCGGACCTTGATCAACCCAAAATAGAGAATATTGAATTTACTCAAATTTGGGTTATTGGGCTGAGCAACCTCGATGAGGTGTTTGCATCTTGCTCTATTTTTGATAGCAATCATGGGAAAGAAAGGGAAAACTACCCAAATTTGGGTAATTTTTTTCTGCGATATTCTCAATAGTGCGTATATTGAACTCAAAGTTTGGGTTGATTTATCTGTCCGTGTACCACCATCTTGCGAGCACACTGTGCCACCAAAGTACTCTTTAATGGGTAAAAAAGTACCCATTATGAAGTTAAATAGTTCAACTCATTAAAAGAGTAAACGTCGTTTACTCATTAATGAGTAAACCGAGTATACGTCAAACTAACGAGTGATTTTTACCCACTATTGATCAACAGCTTTCCCGGACAATGTGTACAATTTACCCATTATTGTTTTCAGAAACAGCCATTAGAATTAAACTTTCAATCCATCAATCAAATAGTGAAAGAAATTATTTGTAGCAAATGAATATGATCATAACGTTTATTAAAACTCTAAACGGCATAACAATAAACATTAGTTCATGTGAGTTCAGTTTTCTTCACCGGTAGATAGGGAACTCACTCATCTTTCCAACCGTCTATTCTCATGGGAAGAAAACATTGAAATTCCTTTTCTGTCTGCGGATCCGGGAGTACACAGGATTGTCCATTATTCTCCGCAAAACAAAACCAGCATAGCTTCAACAAAGGCGGATATCCGTCCAGAACAGCGATTCTGTTGACCAGTGGAACTCGTTCACCATTGCAAAGCATATTCTGTCCCGGGGAGAAAACATTCCATCAAACAGGTTCCTTTTTCATCGGCGGATCTAGCGGTTTACGGGTATTATAAGGCTTCCACAGTAAACAGCCCCGCTACGTGTGTGGCCCCAACAGTTGCAGAGGCGGAGTTCCATCCAGTCCGGTGATAGATATGGTTTTTTATGTTCCCCGACGCCAATCCAAAGGGAAAGGCGTTAGCCGCAATAACTAAATGATTTAACTACTTTTAATTATGTAATCAAACTAAATTGAGCAAAACAATACTTACAATTAAACCACACGAAATTGTCTCTCCTTCTCCCAGCTTCTTCTCGATTGTTTGGCACAACATCTTTCAAGTAAATTTTCACCCATTAATGGGTAGAAACTTTTAACTTTAAAATGGGGTGAAAGTACACATTATCCGAAATTTCAAAGTACCCATTATTTTGACAGCTCAGTATATCATCAAAAAATGGGTCTTTTCAACTCTTTAATGGGTATTGTCGAGTTTACAGTGCATATGTTGCACGAAACCCCGCACGGAAGGATGTCTAAAAGCGAACAGGAATCTACCTGGATAGGACGCAAACCACCTTAGCCAAGTTTCAACATAAGTTTGGACCCAAACCAAATGTATAATGCCTTTCGATTTTTTTGAGTGTGTTTGTTTGTTTACTTCTATACATTCGCACATTGAATCAGTTGAATCCGTTGAAACGGTTTAGCCCGTTCATCCGGTTTAGTTTTCTTCGCGCGTAGTCGCCATCTTTTTTACTTCGTTTTCAGCTCGAGAAATTGCCGAGAAAAATCTCGAGATCGTGAAGTAAATCTTCATAGAAAAAGGTTGCAATTGATTTGCAAAAAAACGGTACGGCTTGGGTGTTTCGGTGAGTGGTAGCGGAGGTGGATCGGTTCGCCGTTCTCGCGGGAGTGCAAAAGCGGAGATATACAGCATGGACTTGAGCGAATCGTCTCTGGACAAAACGAAGCTGATTCGTCGCATAAATTGTCCCCTACCGAAGAATATTCCGGTGGTTATCCGGCCCAGTAGGCCTCAGCGACGGACATCAGCTAGGATGTCATTTTCATGGGAGAGATCCTTGGAAAAATTGATTTACAAAGTGGTTTGACTAGTGACGGGGGAATGAGTTCATCTTCAGCCAAAGCGATGGAAATGTTTCAGTTCCGGTGTGAGCATGAAACATAGTGAATACCACTGGATCCCGTGGTCATACCGTTCGAAGCAGCTAATTGTAATTTCACCTCTATAGCCCGTGTAACCAAGAGGATATTTTCATAGAACTATACCAGCAACATCATTAGATCAGCTCCTAATCGTCATCCACGGAGGAGAAAGAGTCGCCATTGCACTATGATAATGACTCATACGGGTATGTAAAAAAAAAAACATTCTTAAAATAAATTAATGGTATACATATTAGGGAATTCCTTCGAAAATTTAAAAGAGATTCTTTTGAAAATGCAGTAAGGATTCCTTCAGGAATCCAGAATATATTCTATCGGGTATCCAGTAAGGATACATTCAGGAATCCAGTAGGAATTCCTTCGGGAATCGAGTAGGGATTCTTCCGGGAATCCAGTAGGGATTCTTTTGGGAATCTAGTAGAGATACCTTCTGGAATCCAGTAGGGATTCCTTCGGGAATCCAATGGAGATTTCTTCAGGAATCCAATGGGGATTCCTTCACGAATACATACCTTCGGGAATCCAGTAGGGATTTCTTCAGGAATACAGTCTAGAAAGCTTTGGGAATCCAGTAGGGATTCCTTCGGGAAGCCAGTAGGGATTTCTTCGGGAATTTAGTAAGGATACATTCAGGTATCCATTAGAGATTCCGTCGGGAATCCAGTACAGTTTCCTTTGGAAACCCAGTAGGCATCCATCGGGAATCCAGTAGGGATTCATTGGGGAATCCAGTAGGGATTTCTTCGGAAATCCAGTAGGGATTTCTTCGGAAATCCAGTAGGGATTTCTTCGGAAATCCAGTAGGGATTTCTTCGGAAATCCAGTAGGGATTCCTCCACGAATCCAGTATCGATTCCGTCGGGATTCCTTCGGGAATCCAGTTTTGATTCCGTCGGTAATCCAGTAGCGATTCCTTCGGGTATCCATCAGGGATTCCTTCGGGAATTCACTAGGAATTTCTTTAAAAAAAAATGTTCAAAGAATTTCAAGCAAATTACTCTACAATTACAATTAACTCTGATCGTTATATTGTCTTATAAATTCGCAGGAGTTAGTAGAAGCAACAGTTCGAATGCCAATAGGAATGGAAGCAAAGATCATCTCTGGCGTGAAACCGGGATATGGTAGTGATGCCCCGAAGGTAGCACTAAGCACCTGGATTTGGGACGCTATGTCAGCCAAATCGAGTGAAACTTCAAGACGTGAAATTATGTAAGAAAATAACATCCGTTGACCCCCTGCTGATCGTGGCCGTGCTGATAGTGTATTGAAGGACATCACACTGACATCAAATCAAAACGTCGATGCCGAAACGAGAGACTATTTAACACTACCCCATCAGCATCGACATCGACATCGACTTTCCGGCGCATGGGGACACTACTCCTCATATGAACTTATGCGGTAACGTTCCGATCGTGCACAAGGTCATGGCAATATCAGCCCCAAAAAAATATGGTATCTATTACACCTGAACAACTGAACGTCACTCCGTCATCAATAACAGGAAACTCCGGGGACAATAACGTCGATCGACAATTAACCCATGGACAGTATGCCTTTCATGAAACCGGAAGTTTCGGTAAGCTATCAGTCCTGAAGAGGAACGCAAAATAATGAAACTTTTCTCAAAATCCAGTAAGGAACACCTCTAATGCGAAAGTCGTCTCTCCGATAAATACTATTTATCGACAAAGCTCGTGAGTTCGGCAATGGATCGCTGCTCAACCGAATCATCTCACTTTTGATGAGTCCCGAACAGGGTCAGGAACGTTGAGTCACTTGCTGGTCAAAATCATCGAGCGAATCCTATATAAGCTGGACGATATATCTTGGATTGGCTACCATAATTTTCACTATGCGTCTCTATTTATAGTGACAACTTTCATGAATATGTACTTGCGTAACACAATGACCGTTAATAGTGATTGCGTTCGGCTACCGGAATTGTTTTGATCTGGGATTTTGATGTTGCAGATTTCCATTTTGATGGGATGCACTGTTTGCCCTTGAACTCGCTGGCAGAAATCATCAAGCACGTGCTGGTGTACGACTTTACAATTACGGCGCAGCGTACTGTATCGCGTCAAATAAATCAAATGCGTCAAATCTCTTTTTCCCTCCTAATTCCAGGCTGTGGATTTGATTTGACTTAAGTTGGCAAGGATCGGTAACGGTAGAACTATTGTCGGCAAGAGGACCCTGAAGACACGATTGGTTTTGGAGGTGAGTTGATGTTACCCCTCCAGTTTTCATTTTCGTTTATATTTAATTTTTCTCACTTAGATGCCGGTATCGTTCCTGGAAAAAAAAAATTCCTCGGTACCGGACAAGATTTGGCGAATTTACATCGTGCTGATCAGGATCCGATGGGGAACCCACGATATCGTCCATATGAGGCTGCTGAGTCGGGCCAATCTGATGATGATCACGAAGAAAAACTGCGCGACTCGACAAAAAAAAACCGGTCCTGTTCCTCCGTATGGAGAGGCTGGACCATAACCGATTAGATCGGTGGCGCCCAAGTTCCCTTCGGCGGTGCGGCATCAGACGATGCAACATCCCGCTGGTGCCCTTGGGTATTGTCGCACCGACCATCCGGAGGGGCCCTTCATCGGTGAAAACCGGTTAGGGCATTGGGCGTCGGCAGTCAACAGGACCGGCAGGTAAGTGATTTGGTTAATCCATATGTTTGTTTGGATTCCTTTTAGGTTCAATTTCCACTGAGAATGGAGGCTGTTGTTTTGGCATCAGAAACGACGAAATAATTATGTTGATGGAGAATATTCAAATGAATTAATATTGGCGAAGGGTGAGTCAGATTTTTTTAATTGATTTAAGTTTTTCAAACGGAATCCATATAAAGCGGACTCTGATTCGATGGACAGGAGCCACTTTCCCTTCCGAGAGGGGTAGTCCAAGCCCACATGCACGTTAATAATGGTTATCTACGATCGTCCGAAACGGTGATAAATTAAACTTGGAGTCCTTCGAGACGATTGGGGGAATCCTTGTGGAATGTTTTTTTTTAATCCTTGAGGCATTACATCGTGATGATTTAGTGATTCCTTTATGAGTCCTTAGGGGATTTATTCGGGCATCCCTGGAGAATGTAGGAATCTTTCCAAGAATTCCGAAAGAATTTTTGCAATGTTCTGATAGATTTTCTCCCCGAGAGATTTCCTTCAAGAATTTCGAACGAATTTCGAGGAATTCCAATAGAATTCCACCAAGAAATATTAGAGATTTTTTTCTATATTTCCTTCAGAAATTCCAAGAGAACTCCTTCAAGAATTTTGAGAGATCTCCTACAAGAATTTCTAGAATTTCCGGAAAAATTCTCAAATTCCACCAGGAGAGAATTACCTCTATAAATTTCGAAAGATTTCTTTTAGCAATTCCGAGTGACTGCCTTCAGGAACTTCGAGTGATTTGGTTTGGTAGTGCGTTTGAATTATATTATTTATTTCGTACGTCAAACAAGGCCGAAAATGTCGTGGAAGCATTTTTCATCTATTTTTAAATTTCAAATTGTTTTTTTTTTTCAAATGTTCTTTTCGACTTTTGAGTCGGAATAAAAACGCGTTCAGGATGATTACTCCACCTTTCCCTGAAAGAAAATCGAATATCGATTCTTCATTTTAGGATCTAATTGGTCTATTATATCAATTGCGCTTGATATAAAGCCAATAGCAACTCATGGTGTAGATATGTTAAAATCGAATGTTCTAAATATTTGAAATCACTAAAGAGTTCAGATGAAAGTCAACTCGGTACAAAACCGATAGCAACCAATCATATTCCGGCTGATTTGTTGAGCTCTCAGATTATAATATGAAAACATATCTAAATTTATGTTCATATGCATGGTCTTCAGGGACCTAAATATACATAATATCTTGCTATTGGTTCTGTACCTTGCGTTATTGACATGATGGACTAATTGGTCTTAATTGCAAAGATTTGGAGAACTTAGAACGTCGTATTCGGTAATTTCAGGGAATTCAATTGTCGTCCATTCGGGTATCCATAGGGCGTTCCTTCGGGAATCTGGTGAGCAATTTCTTGAAAATTCAATATGTGATCGTTTGGGAATCCAGTAGGCGTTCCTTCGGGTATCCATTCGGCGTTTCTTCGGGAATCCAGTAGGCCTTTCTTCGGAAGTCCAGTAGGCGTTCCTTCAGGAATCCAGTGAGCAAATTCTTGACGATCGGAGTTCCATCAAAATCCAGTAAGCATTCCTTCGTCAATCCATTAGGCGTTCTTTCGAGAATTTTCTGGAAAACCATACGGAGGAATTCCTGAAGCAACCTCTAAAGGAAATCATGAAGGAACTTCAGGATAAATTCTTGGAGAAACTTTTGGAGGAACTTGTGGAGGAACTCCTGGATGAACTTCTGGATGAACTTCCGGAGGAATTCCTGGAGGATCTTCCGGAGGAATTACTGGAGGAACTTCATGGAGTAATTTCCTGGAAGACCTTCCGGAGGAAATTCCCGAGGAACTTCCTGGAGGAACTTCCGAAGGAACTTCCGGAAGAATTCCCGAAGGAATTCCTAGAAGAACTTCCTGGAGGACTTTCCGGAGGGATTCCTGGAGGAACTTTCGGAGGAATTCCTGGAGGAACTTCCGGAGGAATTCCTGGAGGATCTTTCGGTGGAATTCCTGGAGGAACTTCCGGAGGAATTCCTGGAGGAACTTCCGGAGGAATTCCTGGAGGAACTTCCAGAGGAATTCCTGGAGGAACTTCCAGAGGAATTCCTGGAGGAACTTCCAGAGGAATTCCTGGAGGAACTTCCGGAGGAATTCCTGGAGGAACTTAGGGAGGAATTCCTGGAGGAACTTCGAGAGGAAATCCTGGAGGAACTTCCGGAGGAAATCCTGGAGGAACTTCCGGAGGAATTCCTGGAGGAACTTCCGGAGGAATTCCTGGAGGAACTTCCGGAGGAATTCCTGGAGGAACTTCGAGAGGAATTCCTGGAGGAACTTCCGGAGGAATTCCTGGAGGAACTTCCGGAGGAATTCCTGGAGGAACTTCCGGAGGAATTCCTGGAGGAACTTCCAGAGGAATTCCTGGAGGAATTTCCGGAGGAATTCCTGGAGGAATTTCCGTAGGAATTCCTGGAGGAACTTCCGTAGGAATTCCTTGAGGAACTTCCGGAGGAATTCCTGGAGGAACTTCCGGAGGAATTCCTGGAGGAACTTCCGGAGGAATTCCTGGAGGAACTTCCGGAGGAATTCCTGGAGGAACTTCCGGAGGAATTCCTGGAGGAACTTCCGGAGGAATTCCTGGAGGAACTTCCGGAGGAATTCCTGGAGGAACTTCCGGAGGAATTCCTGGAGGAACTTCCGGAGGAATTCCTGGAGGAACTTCCGGAGGAATTCCTGGAGGAACTTCCGGAGGAATTCCTGGAGGAACTTCCGGAGGAATCCCTGGAGGAGCTTTCAGAGGAATTCCTGAAGGAGCTTCTGGAGGAATTCCTGGAGGAACTTCCGGAGGAATTCTCGGAGGAACTTCCGGAGGAATTGCTGGAGGAACTTCCGGAGGAATTCCTGGAGGAACTTCCGGAGGAATTCCTGGAGGAACTTCCGGAGGAATTCCTGGAGGAACTTCCGGAGGAATTCCTGGAGGAACTTCCGGAGGAATTCCTGGAGGAACTTCCGGAGGAATTCCTGGAGGAACTTCCGGAGGAATTCCTGGAGGAACTTCCGGAGGAATTCCTGGAGGAACTTCCGGAGGAACTTCCGGAGGAATTCCTGGAGGAACTTCCGGAGGAATTCTCGGAGGAACTTCCGGAGGAATTGCTGGAGGAACTTCCAGAGGAATTCCTGGAGGAATTTCCGGAGGAATTTCTGGAGGAATTTCCGGAGGAATTCCTGGAGGAATTTCCGGAGGAATTTCTGGAGGAATTTCCGGAGGAATTTCTGGAGGAATTTCCGGAGGAATTCCTGGAGGAATTTCCGGAGGAATTCCTGGAGGAATTTCCGGAGGAATTTACGGAGGAATTCCTGGAGGAACTTCAGGAGGAATTCCTGGAGGAACTTCCGGAGGAATTCCTGGAGGAACTTCCGGAGGAATTCCTGGAGGAACTTCCGGAGGAATTCCTGGAGGAACTTCCGGAGGAATTCCTGGAGGAACTTCCGGAGGAATTCCTGGAGGAACTTCCGGAGGAATTCCTGGAGGAACTTCCGGAGGAATTCCTGGAGGAACTTCCGGAGGAATTCCTGGAGGAACTTCCGGAGGAATTCCTGGAGGAACTTCCGGAGGAATTCCTGGAGGAACTTCCGGAGCAATTCCTTGAGGGACTTCCGGAGGAATTCCTGGAGGGACTTTCGGAGGAATTCCTGGAGGGACTTTCGGAGGAATTCCTGGAGGAACTTCCAGAGAAATTTCTGGTGGAATTTTCGGATGAGTTGAGTCATTCTGAAGGAATGACCAGGTGCATTCCTGGAGGAACTTCCGGTTGAATTTCTGGTGGAATTGCTGGAGGAACTTCCGGCGGAATTCCTGAAGGAATGATCAGGGGATTTTATTGATGAGCTTTAAAATCAACTCGTTAACCTTCTGTCTGTGCTCAAAAAAACTTACGTTGTCTGTGCTCTGGGGTCAAATTGACCTTAAATTGAAATTGCTATAACTTTTTTTGTTGTTTGGCCGATTTTGGATTTTTGGGGCTGTTTCTAAAGATAATTTAATCATCTTTCAGGTCGTAACCAAATATTGACTATTGGTGGGCGGGTACATCGCGGGGAGGGGTTTTAGTGAACAAGGGTACAAAAACAGTGATTCCGAAAATCCTGCCCATTTTGAACTGAACCTTTTTCAAAAAGGTTATGTAGCAAGGCGTGTGCTTTGGCATGAATCGTTGATAAGTTTAGAACTTGGCCGCCAGGTGGTATATATTAGGTGGTAGTATATTTGAATTCATTATTTTAGACTACTCAAGATATTCCGATATATAGAATTCTCCTCAGTGTAAATATTCTTATCGCACCAATTTAAAATTTCTTAAAATGGCGTCTTGATCAAAGGTCGTCTAGTGGAAATGGACTGTCTTGTGACGAAAGTAATAGTTGGGAATTTTACAAATAGGCGGCAAATTGGTTGATCTTTGGTTACGCATGTAGACCCAAAGGCCTTAATCCCAGGGTTTTCTTGGATGACCTAAAACATTCTGTGAACACATTCTATTATTATAGGTGGGTATAGTCAGAAACGTCTCTGGGTAAAGTGTGGGTGTTTTATTTTTATTTAGAATGTTTATCGTTTATTTCCTTTCTTGTGTGTTTTACAGGTAACTTCGTGATTCGACACCAGACTGGCTGCACGGGCGCAGCGCAAAACGAAGCGCAAATAAATCCCACATCTAATAGATCCCGCAGACGAAATTCACAGCAGCAACGCCAACCAGACAGGATCGCCGGCTACCATTCGAAGACTATCGTCAACGGAAAGATGATCCGCACCTTTCTCAACGCATCTCCTGGGCGCAGTGCCCGCCCGTGACACATTTCGCTTCGGATTCGGAACTTATTCCGTCCCCCTTCCAGAGAGATCCTATTGGAAGGATAAGATGGTCCTGTTTTCCTAAAAGGAACGGTTGGACCATAGCCGTTTAGAACGGCGGCGTCCAAGCTCCTCTCGGCGGCGCGGCATCACACGATGCCAAATCCCGGTGGTGCCTTCGGGTATTGCCGCGCCGATCTCCCGAGGGGCCCTTCACTGGTTTATCGCAGTTAGGGCATTGGGCGTCGGCAACCGCAACAGGGCCGCAGGTAAGCTTTCGTTTAATCCATGTTTTTTTTTTGTATATTTTTAGGACCAAAACATTTCGAGCGAGCTTGTATCTGGGTTCTGGAATAATGGATCGAAGGGTAACCACTTCTAAAAACTTAGATGGGTGTTGCACCTCATTTGCTTGTAGGGAGCCTTTTCCTTGATACATACGCTATTTGTTTCCCCGATGTCGTGGAAAAATTCAAAAGCCGGCATGCCAAGGGAAATACAGGGCCGGTAGGAAAAATGAATCCTCTAAGGATTCCCCAAGGAATCCTCTAAGGATTCCACAAGGAATCCTCTAAGGATTCCACAAGGAATCCTCTAAGGATTCCACAAGGAATCCTCTAAGGATTCCCCAAGGAATCCTCTAAAGATTCCCAAAGGAATCCTCTAAGGATTCCCCAAGGAATCCTCTAAGGATTCCCCAAGGAATCCTCTAAGGATTCCCCAAGGAATCCTCTAAGGATTCCCCAAGGAATCCTCTAAGGATTCCCCAAGGAATCCTCTAAGGATTCTCCAAGGAATCCTCTAAGGATTCCCCAAGGAATCCTCTAAGGATTCCCCAAGGAATCCTCTAAGGATTCCCCAAGGAATCCTCTAAGGATTCCCCAAGGAAGGAGGAAGGAGGAATTCCTGGAGGAACTTCCGGAGGAATTCCTGGAGGAACTTCCGGAGCAATTCCTTGAGGGACTTCCGGAGGAATTCCTGGAGGGACTTTCGGAGGAATTCCTGGAGGAACTTCCAGAGAAATTTCTGGTGGAATTTTCGGATGAGTTGAGTCATTCTGAAGGAATGACCAGGTGCATTCCTGGAGGAACTTCCGGTTGAATTTCTGGTGGAATTGCTGGAGGAACTTCCGGCGGAATTCCTGAAGGAATGATCAGGGGATTTTATTGATGAGCTTTAAAATCAACTCGTTAACCTTCTGTCTGTGCTCAAAAACTTACGTTGTCTGTGCACTGGGGTCAAATTGACCCCAAATTGAAATTGCTATAACTTTTTTTGTTGTTTGGCCGATTTTGGATTTTGGGGCTGTTTCTAAAGATAATTTAATCACCTTTCAGGTCGTAACCAAATATTGACTATTGGTGGGCGGGTACATCACGGGAGGGGTTTTAGTGAACAAGGGTACAAAACAGTGATTCCGAAAATCCTACCCATTCTGAACTGCACCTTTTTCAAAAGGTTATGTAGCAAGGCGTGTGCTTTGGCATGAATCGTTGATAAGTTTAGAACTTGGCCGCCAGGTGGTATATATTAGGTGGTAGTATATTTGAATTCATTATTTTAGACTACTCAAGATATTCCGATATATAGAATTCTCCTCAGTGTAAATATTCTTATCGCACAAATTTAAAATTTGTTAAAATGGCGTCTTAATCAAAGGTCGTCTAGTAGAAATGGACTGTCTTGTGACGGAAGTAAAAGTTGGGAATTTTACAAATAGGCGGCAAATTGGTTGATCTTTGGTTACGCATGTAGACCCAAAGGCCTTAATCCCAGGGTTTTCTTGGATGACCTAAAACATTCTGTGAGCACATTCTATTATTATAGGTGGGTATAGTCAGAAACGTCTCTGGGTAAAGTGTGGGTGTTTTATTATTATTTAGAATGTTGATCGTTTATTTCCTTTCTTGTGTGTTTTACAGGTAACTTCGTGATTCGACACCAGACTGGCTGCACGGGCGCAGCGCAAAACGAAGCGCAAATAAATCCCACATCTAATAGATCCCGCAGACGAAATTCACAGCAGCAACGCCAACCAGACAGGATCGCCGGCTACCATTCGAAGACTATCGTCAACGGAAAGATGATCCGCACCTTTCTCAACGCATCTCCTGGGCGCAGTGCCCGCCCGTGACACATTTCGCTTCGGATTCGGAACTTATTCCGTCCCCCTTCCAGAGAGATCCTATTGGAAGGATAAGATGGTCCTGTTTTCCTAAAAGGAACGGTTGGACCATAGCCGTTTAGAACGGCGGCGTCCAAGCTCCTCTCGGCGGCGCGGCATCACACGATGCCAAATCCCGGTGGTGCCTTCGGGTATTGCCGCGCCGATCTCCCGAGGGGGCCCTTCACTGGTTTATACCAGTTAGGGCATTGGGCGTCGGCAACCGCAACAGGGCCACAGGTAAGCTTTCGCTTAATCCATGTCTTTTTTTGTATATTTTTAGGACCAAAACATTTCGAGCGAGCTTGTATCTGGGTTCTGGAATAATGGATCGAAGGGTAACCACTTCTAAAAACTTAGGTGGGTGTTGCACCTCATTTGCTTGTAGGGAGCCTTTTCCTTGATACATACGCTATTTGTTTCCCCGATGTCGTGGAAAAATTCAAAAGCCGGCATGCCAAGGGAAATACAGGGCCGGTAGGTAAAATGAATCCTCTAAGGATTCCCCAAGGAATCCTCTAAGGATTCCACAAGGAATCCTCTAAGGATTCCACAAGGAATCCTCTAAGGATTCCCCAAGGAATCCTCTAAGGAATCCTCTAAGGATTCCCCAAGGAATCCTCTAAGGATTCCCCAAGGAATCCTCTAAGGATTCCCCAAGGAATCCTCTATGATTCCCAAGGGAATCCTCTAAGGCTTCCCCAAGGAATCCTCTAAGGAGTCCCCAAGGAATCCTCTAAGGATTCCTCAAGGAATCTTCTAAGGATTCCCCAAGGAATCCTCTAAGGATTCTCCAAGGAATCTTCTAAGGATTCTCCAAGGAATCCTCTAAAGATTCTCCAAGGAATCCTCAAAGGATTCCCCAAGGAATCCTCTAAGGATTCTCCAAGGAATCCTCTAAAGATTCTCCATGGAATCCTCTAAGGATTCCCCAAGGAATCCTCTAAGGATTCCCCAAGGAATCCTCTAATGATTCCCCAAGGAATCCTCTAAGGAATCTCCAAGGAATCCTCTAATGATTCCCCAAGGAATCCTCTAAGGAATCTCCAAGGAATCCTCTAAGGATTCTCCAAGGAATCCTCTAAGGATTGGGATTCCTTCTGGAATCCAATGATATTCCTCAAGGAATCCTCTAAGGATTCCCCAAGGAATCCTCTAAGGATTCCCCAAGGAATCCTCTAAGGATTCCCCAAGGAATCCTCTAAGGATTCCCCAAGGAATCCTCTAAGGATTCCCCAAGGAATCCTCTAAGGATTCCCCAAGGAATCCTCTAAGGATTCCCAAGGATCCTCTAAGGATTCCCCAAGGAATCCTCTAAGGATTCCCCAAGGAATCCTCTAAGGATTCCCCAAGGAATCCTCTAAGGATTCCCCAAGGAATCCTCTAAGGATTCCCCAAGGAATCCTCTAAGGATTCCCCAAGGAATCCTCTAAGGATTCCCCAAGGAATCCTCTAAGGATTCCCCAAGGAATCCTCTAAGGATTCCCCAAGGAATCCTCTAAGGATTCTCCAAGGAATCCTCTAAGGATTGGGATTCCTTCTGGAATCCAATGATATTCCTCAAGGAATAGTCTCAGGATTCCCCAAGGAATCCTCTAAGGATTCCCCAAGGAATCCTCTAAGGATTCCCCAAGGAATCCTCTAAGGATTCCCCAAGGAATCCTCTAAGGATTCCCCAAGGAATCCTCTAAGGATTCCCCAAGGAATCCTCTAAGGATTCCCCAAGGAATCCTCTAAGGATTCCCCAAGGAATCCTCTAAGGATTCCCCAAGGAATCCTCCAAGGATTCCCCAAGGAATCCTCCAAGGATTCCCCGATGAATCCTCTAAGGATTCCCAAGGAATCCTCTATGATTCCCCATGAACTTCTAAGGATTCCCCAAGGAATCATCTAAGGATTCCCCAAGGAATCCTCTAAGGATTCCCCAAGGAATCCTCTAAGGATTCCCCAAGGAATCCTCTAAGGATTCCCCAAGGAATCCTCTAAGGATTCCCCAAGGAATCCTCTAAGGATTCCCCAAGGAATCCTCTAAGGATTCCTCAAGGAATCTTCTAAGGATTCCCCAAGGAATCCTCTAAGGATTCTCCAAGGAATCTTCTAAGGATTCTCCAAGGAATCCTCTAAAGATTCTCCAAGGAATCCTCTAAGGATTCCCCAAGGAATCCTCTAAGGATTCTCCAAGGAATCCTCTAAAGATTCTCCATGGAATCCTCTAAGGATTCCCCAAGGAATCCTCTAATGATTCCCCAAGGAATCCTCTAAGGAATCTCCAAGGAATCCTCTAAGGATTCTCCAAGGAATCCTCTAAGGATTGGGATTCCTTCTGGAATCCAATGATATTCCTCAAGGAACAGTTTCAGGATTCCCCAAGGAATCCTCTAAGGATTCCCCAAGGTAATTCCAAGCGAATATTTCCAGAAATTCTGAGAGAATTCGTTCAGAAAATCTGCGAGAATTCCTCGTTGAATTCCTGGTACGGATCTCTCAGGTATTCCGAGAGATTTCATCGAAAAAATCGGAGAAATATACCTAGGATTGCTGAAAGCATCTGCCCAACATTTCCAAAGGAATATACTCAAGATTCCCGAATTCACTTAGCATTCCCACAGGAATCCACTCTCTGAGAAATTTGCCTGAATTTCCCGAAGTACTTAATCTGATCAGAATCCACGATGGAATCTGCTTAGAATTTTCTAAAAGTCTGTCCGTCTTTACCGAAAGAATCTGTCTTATTTCCAAAAGAATCTGCCCAATATTTCCAATGGAATCTTTCCAGTATTCCTAAATGAACCCCCAATAATTACAGAAGGAATCCACTTAGAACTTCCTGAGAATCCTACCCATATTTTCAAAATGAATCTGATTCATTTTCCCGATGTAATCTGCTCATATTTCTAAAAAACCTTGCTCTGAATCTTTGATGGAATCTGCTAAGAATTCTCGAAAGAATCTGCCCAAACGTTCCACAGGAATCTGCTCAGGATTCTCAAGGCATCGGCTCAGATTCTCGTAGCAATCAGTGGATCATAATTCTCGAAGGAATCAGCCTAATGTTCCAAAGGAATCTACACAAATTTCCCCAAGAAATCTGATCAGAATCCTAGATGAATCTGCTCTGAATTCTCGGAAGAATTTGCTTGAACGTCCCGAAGGATTCTGCCTATAATTCTCAAATAAATCTGCCCAATTTTTCCAAAGAAATCTGCCCAGGATTCCCGAATGAACCGCCTAGAACTCGCTAAAGAATCCGTTCAGTATTTTCTCAGTAATCCACTCGTCTAAGATTCATGAAAGAATGCGCCCAAAATTCCCAAATTAATCCGCTCACAATTCCACAAGCAATCCTACCAAGATTCCCTATTTGATTCAATCAGAATTCCCCGAGAAATCTGCTTAGGATTCCCGAAAGAATCTGCCGTTATTTTCCAAAAAAAGGTGATCAGTGTCCTCTATGAAATCTGCCCCGAATTCTCGTAAGAATCTGTCCGAACTTCACAAAAAAACTGCTCAGAAATCTCTGAGGAGTCTACCCAGGTTTACCGAAAAAATATACATAAATATATATAATATGTAAATATATAAATACATAAATATACATAAAAATGTACAAATACATATAATGTTGGAAAGAAAATAAAGAATAAATTTAAAATAAATATGTCCACAAAAACTATTTTGTAAACAAGCCGAAAAAAGAATGCTAAGAAGAAGAATCGAGGTACCCATATCTAAATCATATCTAATAAAAATCTAGTAGAGCTGTGGTACTAATGTCTAGGAGATATCTCTGCGTTATCTAAGAGAACCGTTATGTCAAATCCTTTCCGGTTCAAACGGTCTACTCGTCTAAAATTTGAGGTAGACACCGGTTCAAACGGTTGTTGCATTTGAGGCGGATTTGAGGTCTGATAGGTTCTAGAAATCGACCATAAATATCTAGGAGACTTATTTTTTTGTCTCAGAGATATCACGGGAGATTTCTAGAAGACGTTTCCGAGCGGGACAATGTTTCGTATGACCTTCACGGAGAAATTGGAATACTCTGAAATGGGTGTTTTTTCACCCACCTTCGAGATAACTGGACTAACCCACAAGGTGGGTAAAGTAGCTTTTCCCATAAATGAGTAGAAGGCTTGTACGTCAAAATAGATGTGTACTTTTCAACCATCTTCACGAAGCTAAAATTTCTGCGGATGAGTAAAAAACACCCACCTGCAGTAAAATTAATTTCAGCGTAGGATATTTTTGCCCAGTAATAAATTTTGATCATATTATTTCAGAATATGTGGGGCGCCCTGAGACGCAAGGGAGTTCCTGAGAAAATCATCGGCCTCATCGAAGCACAGTACGAGGCCTTTTCGTGTAGAGTGCTGCACAATGGGGTCCTGTCCGACCCTATCCGGGTCGTAGCTGGTGTGAGGCAAGGATGTATCCTATCACCGTTACTGTTCCTCATCGTAATCGATGAGATTCTGGTAGGTGCGATTGACCGTGAACCAAACCGCGGGCTGTTATGGCAGCCTATAACCATGGAGCATCTAAACGACTTCGAATTGGCTGATGACGTTGCACTCCTCGCGCAACGGCGCTCTGATATGCAGAGTAAGCTCAACGACCTTGCCGAGCGCTCCTCTTCGGCAGGTTTAGTCATCAACGTCAACAAAACCAAATCGTTGGATGTAAACACGGCGACTCCTTCCAGTTTCACAGTAGCCGGGCAACCAGTGGAGAATGTTGAAAGCTTCCAATATCTTGGTAGCCAAATGGCGTCGGACGGCGGTACCAAGATCGACATAGGCGCACGGATCAAGAAAGCAAGGGCTGCCTTTGCGAGTTTAAGAAATATCTGGAAAAACAGGCAGATAAGTGAACGCACCAAAATACGAATTTTCAACTCTAACGTGAAATCTGTGCTGTTATACGCTAGCGAAACATGGTGTGTATCAGTGGAGAACACTCAACGGCTGCAGGTGTTCATTAACAGATGCCTGCGGTATATAATTCGGGCCTGGTGGCCTCACAACTGGATCTCAAACAATGAGCTCCATCGTCGTTGTCACCAGAGGCCGATAGCAACAGAAATTCGGGATCGGAAGTGGGGCTGGGTCGGCCACACTCTACGTAGGGGCGGAAACGAAATCTGTAAACAAGCATTAGACTGGAACCCAGCGGGACATCGCAGCAGAGGCAGACCCAGAGGCTCATGGCGGCGAAGCCTCAATAAAGAAATAAAAGAAGTCGACCGAAATCTAACCTGGCAACAGGTTAAAGCGATAGCCGGGCAACGCTCAGGATGGAGATCTTTCAAGTCGGCCCTTTGCACCACCGGAGGTGTACAGGATCCGTAAGTAAGTAAGTAAGTATATTATTTCAGAAATCAACACTTTATTAATTTATTTGCTCTAATGTTCTTATAAATTTCTTACAAATATTATTAAATAAATTTACAAATCGTATTAGATCACCTGCCATTATCGTTTGCGAGATTGTGTGTTATAACAAACAATTTCCTTTGCAGTCCTTTGGCATGTTATGTGTTCCTTCTTAAAACCGTCGTTAGATATCCATGGTATGCAGGTCTCGATGTTTTATGCCGTCATATGCTCAGAGATCCAATGCAAAGCTGAAAAAAACATAATAAGTCTACCTGAGAATCCTGGACGTTTTCAAGCAAATTCTTAGCATTATTACCAACGCTAATCAACTTTTTTAACAGCACATTTGTAGTCATTTTACTTACATTAATTATATAAAGCTGTCCTTCATTCGGAATAAATTGGCTAAATTAAACAAAAAGAAGATACTTAATAAAGACGCCATTCCTAAACTTTACGAAAAAATCACAAACTGTTTTTTCACCCATAAATGAATGGAAAGTACTCGCATTTTGAACCCAATAGAACTATTTGAAAATGGGTTATTTTCCCCCATTCTGCATATTTTGAAATCACCCACCTTTTTGACAGCTTCATATAGATTCCGAAAGTGGGTGATTTCTGGGTGGTGCGGATAGAATCGATTTGGTTGTCAAACTGAAGCCAAAATTTTCTATTGTGCCGGAGCCAAACATTGAAGATTGTGGTTATGTTCGTTTCTGATCTAATATTGAGAAGTATTGATATTATTTTGGGAAAAAATAAAAATAAACTTTGTTTGAGTTTTGTATTTTTTGTAACAAATATTATCACATTATATTTCGAGTGGAAAATTAATGGGAATGCACCAAAAAAGCATTCGTTACGAAATTTCACGAGATTCAGCAGCTGATCGGAGCATGAATGTATGTAAACAATCGTAAAGTCATTTAGAGTCTAGCGCATTTGTGCGCTCTCATGCAGCGTGGAAAGAGAAATTCGAAGAGCGGGAAATGTTTGACAGCCAAGTAACTGCAAAATAATATTGTTTATGGGAGTGATTTCAAAATATCCCTCTGCTCGCTTGAGAGCAGAAAAGCGGCTCTATCCGCAGTACCCAGGGTGATTTCAATACATAAAATGTGTAATCTCAATTCTCCGTGTTGTCACCAGGAGGCGCTGGAGTGAAATGTCAAACTCGAAGGATTACGACGCTAGCGCCTCTAGTTGTGAAACGCGCAATCGATCAAATTCAAATTGATCGTTGAAGTCATGGTCGATGGAAATTTCTCTAGTGTTGCGTCTGTTTGTCTGTGGTGCTAGCCTCATGATATACGAATGCAAAAATGGTAACCTGGCTTAAGATGGTTATACCACAGAGAAACAGATGTCTCACTCAACACATGTTCCATCGTTCAGATTTTTAACGGTGGATTCAATTTTCTGTAGGTGGTCGATCGGCCACCGATGGCGCTTCCATCGGTTTTGTTTGTGTTTGACGTTTGCTCACTACCGCCATCTGGTTGCCGCTTGACCACACACAGGGTATTTAGCATTGGGCGATAATGTTTTCATGACGATGATTTTAATTGCATGTTGTTCTAAGTGAGACGTCTGTTTATCTGTGGTTATACAACAAAGCCACAAATCGGCCATCTTGGAAACCACGTGCTTTTTCTAGTGATTTTTCAAGAGCACAAATTGAGGAAACCACAACGCTCATGGGGATAAAACAACCGTAGATTGTTTGCTCACTTATGCTAAACAATCGACTTTAATTTCAGCATTGTACGAACATTATCACGCTAGATATGAACTTTTGGTAATAGGAGTAGAAAACCGTGTGGTGAATTTAAAATTCACCACTCGGCTTAATTGTATAATCACCTCAAAAACCTCGCAGTTAATAACTCAAGCTCTATCTAGAATAAGGGCGAATGGCGCAAGAGAGGATTCTCTTCGTCGACTTCCCCTCTTTTTAATAAAAGTGACAAGCAGCGGATTTCTTTGTGGTTTATCCCCTCAGCACGATAGAGAACAATGCAAACTTGCATTCCGAGGTGATAACTTACTTGATGCTTGATACTTGATGGGCTACAGCTCTTCGATGAACCTACGCCGAATGGAGTATCCTTCTCCACTGGACTCGATCCTGGGCCAATCGCTTCCAGTCGCCCTGAACATTGAGCGCCCTCAGGTCCTCTTCAACTGCAAAAAGCCATCGTGTACGCGGCCTTCCACGAAGCCTGCGGCCTCTTCCGGGTTGTCTTCTAAATATTATCTTCGCTTGACGTTCTTCCGGCATACGAACGAACAACGTGATCAGCCCACCGTAGTCTGCCGTGTTGTATAAGCTTAATAATATCCAGCCCTTTATACACCTGGTACAATTCGTGATTCATGTCTTACGCCTCGCCTTACGCTTAAACACTCCGAGAGCTCTCCGATCAGCCCCCTTTAACGTCCATGTCTCATGGCCGTATAAAGCCACCGGAAGAATCAGAGTAGTATACAGCGCGAGTTTTGTTTTCGTTTGCAGACTACGGGACTTAAGCTGGTTACGAAGTCCGTAATAAGCCCTATTTGCAGCTTTAATACGCCTTTTCACCTCGCGGGTAACATCATTATCGCACGTCACTAATGTTCCAAGATACACAAATTCTTCTACCACTTCAAATTTTTCACCATCCATCTGAGGTGATAAACTGCAAAGAAATCATCTGCTTGTCTTAAAAGAAGGGAAGTCGACGAAGAGAATTTTCTCTTGCGACATTCTATTGAAGTATAATATGTGTAACTCAGTGTGTACTTTAGTCTCCACTATAAAATCTCTCTTAACTCTCCATCGGAGACCATTTTGTTTAATCACTCTGTAAAAGTAATTCGTGAGATGAAGACGTGTTTGTTATAACTAGCGAGTTGTTCTTGTCTTTGAAATCGAAGTGTGCCGGGGATACGAACAAGTCGTGAAAATGTTCCGTTGTCAAAAAAATAAGAAAATATAGAAAAGGAAAGCGTATTTTAAACGAAGAAATTTGATTGTGAGACGCAAATTATGGCGGAACACAGTGCTAACGCTGAACGGGACGAGAAATGTGGAGCGCATCAACGACTGGCGGCTGATTTACAAGTCGAACAAAGCTATGAGTTGACTTCGACGCATCGGACAACCGGAGGAAAAGAACTCGATGTTTGTACTAACTTATGTACGGAACATTTACCAGAAGGACATGAATTTGAAGTTGATTCGACAGTTATATCCGGTGAGCCGTTTCCAATTAATTATATTCCTATTCACAACATTGTACAGTCCATCATCTACAATCTCAAACAAAATTCGTAATTGTTTTATTACAATTATACTTTTTCTACGGGATACACTAGATCTCTGAAACACACTCTCTCTAGATAGGCGTGGTAACCCCTACACAACAAGACCACTTAAAGGTCACTTTTGCGGAAAAGCCATCAGAATCCGAGTACCAACGTGACCTTTAAGTGGTCTTGTTGTGTAGGGGTTATCACGCCTATCTAGAGAGTAGGAGGTTGAGGGTTCGAGTCCCTCCAAGACACGTGGATTCTTTTTCGCAAATTTCATATCAATTTGTCCATTTCGAAACATATGCTGTGCATATGCACAGCCAAGATATTTAACAAAAAAATAAACTGACTTTTAATTTCCATCAATGGTTTAATCACAACTCAATAAAATTAACAGCCAAGATATTTAACAAAAAAAAAATGGTTTTCGTACGGCCGAGTTGCCGAATAATATGCAATTAATTGTAATCAAGTGTCGGTCTTTCACCGTCATTAGTCGTTGTTACCGACGATTTCGGTTACAATAAATAAGGCTCAACATATTTTGGGAACAGTAATTAAAAATAAAAAAAACCTAAAAGTTGTGAATTAAAATAAATAAAAACATTGAATTGCTAGTAAAATTAAATCTTACCTCTATTGTTAATCTTACGAATATAAAACCTATTTTGTAAAAAAGCAAGGAAAAAACCTATATCTAATGGAGAATGTGAAATTAATTTTAAATTCAAATTTGTCTGAAAAATAAATCTGTACCCCTCGCGAAACGCAATCTATTATCAAAAGAGTTAAAATGAAATGCAACAACACATAATCCGGAGAGAGGCAGCTCGGGAATGGACGAGACAAGGAGAGGAATACGATGGAAGAAGAGAAGAGATGAGAAAAAATGAGGAGGAGGAGATTGAGTTTGGAGAGGCTTGTTCATTCGAGTCCGGGTTTGGAAGCAATTAAGTCGTTTTTTCAAAAAGTTCCTTACAATTATTAAACGGTTGAAGTGTGAGAATTACTGACTAGTTGAGTGCGAGATTAAGTTGGGAATTCTTCCCTAGTTCCGAGCAAGTTACGCGCTCGATGTGTAAGGTCCGGATTACTATTGCAATAGTGAGTGAATCCGTAAAATCTGCGCGTAAACTCAACGGGACGCTCCGGAACACGCCCCGCCGCTTCCAGGCGTGCCCCCGGATAGTAATACACCCGGACACACTGAATCCCGAACCTACCGTTAACGGTTCGCAGAATTCGTTCAACCGTGCCACCAACGCGTGGCGAAAACAGCCCTGTTAGTGGCATTCATTACGGCCGTCTACCGACCGACCCCTCACTGGTGAACCCAGCACCCCAGTACGAACGAGAGCAAGTCCGACAGCCAGCGGCGGGAACCAAGCCGACCACCAAAGCTACAGCAACGTACGTCGGCTGTGTGGAACACAGCCCGGCGGGCTTCGAGTCGGCTGATCGTCGTAGCCCCGATTGTATGACGAACTTGCGTACCACGTGCGCAACCAGGTATGTGATCGTTCTCCTTCTCCTCCTCGCATCGACAACACATCAAAGGGCCCCAACGAACAGCTGCTTATTAAGAATAGGCAAAAACAAAATTGTTAGATCCCCCCCCCTCTTGAATAAACGTAGAATAACTCAATTAATAACTTTTACTCTTGCTAAAAGAAATAGAGCATTCCCACAGTTAATTGGCCTTGCATGTTGTCCGCTGGTTGGCAGGTAAGTAGGAGATTGTTCTGTCTTCCGTGAGGTCTAAAGCCGACCCTGAGAAAGCAACCAAGGTGAGCTGGCCGAGGCGTGTGGACGTCGGCACCACAGGACGTGAGGACGTCCACGGTGATAACATCGTCTCAGTACACGCGAACGCTTACGTAAAAGGCAATCAAACTCATCAAATGCTTTAGCCAAGCAAGCCTTTGGCACAGCAGAGTGCGATTGAATTCGCATTCTATACCGTCCCGCCCAGACAGTTACTGGGGGGCATGGAGTGCGATCCTCTCGTTTAATAAACAATGTGCACTCGCTTGGCTGTGGATATACAATAGTAAAGCACATGTGGAGATTGGACAAATCAAGCATCCGAAAGATATTCAATTTGCAAAAAAGAGAGCTAACCGCGGTGGAGGTTGGTACTCGGATTCTGATGGCTTTTCCGCAAACGTGACCTTTAAGTGGTCTTGTTGTGTAGGGGTTATCACGCCTATCTAGAGAGTAGGAGGTTGAGGGTTCGAGTCCCTCCAAGACACGTGGATTCTTTTTCGCAAATTTCATATCAATTTGTCCATTTCGAAACATATGCTGTGCATATGCACAGCCAAGATATTTAACAAAAAAATGGTTTTCGTACGGCCGAGTTGCCGAATAATATGCAATTAATAGTCAGTTTATGTTAGACTAGCAAGTAGAGTAGTTGTTTTTTAAAAAGGCTATCACGTCTGTTACCGGCAACACTGTTGACCGCGAAACGACGGTGAAACCACCGTTCTGACGACAGAAAAATACTGAATTGTAAGACTGTTTTAAATACTGTTTACCGACCACTGACTAACTGAAATCTAATAAATTACAGCTTTGTAGCTGCTAAGTATGCAACTAGAAGAACGGTGTTTGTTCTGACGACCGGGAACATTCTACAAAGAATTCATCCGAAGTTGGATGATTGTTGCCCATCGCCGGTCCCTGCCGAGGAGTAAAACAACCGAGAAGACGTCCGCCTACTGAACGACCCACGATTATAGACCATCATCATCGCACCGCCGCCGCCGTCGTCGTCGCCGCCGGAGGTTTGATTGCAGTTAATCCAAGTCAGTACAGATTTCCTTTTTGCTTTCATCTGGGATCCCGCACCACAGTAGTGGCCCGTGCAGTTTGGTAGTGTAGTAGTAAGCGTGTTCTGTGCAGCAGAACTAGGGCAATTAGATTTAATCATGCCGAAAAAGAGCAAAAATGTTACCAACACGGGGGGAATCGACAATCTATGCAAAAAATGTAATCAAATTGTGGGTGATGATAATTGGGTCTGTTGCGATGTGTGTGAATCGTGGGTACATTTTCTGTGCGCGGGTGTCAATCAGTCAATCGCGGATAAGAGCTGGAAGTGCAGTGACTGTCTTGCCGATTGGGACGGCACCGATGTTACGTCGAAGTCGGGAGTGTCATTCAATGAATCAGCAACTCAGCTTGCAGCATCTGGAGGAACAACGTAGGCTGAGTAAGTTGCGGTCGGAAGAAGAGCTGCAAATGAAGAAAAAGGAAGAAGAAGCCAAGGAGGAAGCCCGACTGAAAAAGCTGCAGATGGAGGAAGCAGCCAAATTGAAGCAGCTGGATGAAGAACAGGAGTATTTGAAGCAGCGATACAACCTACTAATGCAGATTGCCGACTAAAAGGATTCATCTAGCAGGCGCAGTGGAGTGAGCGGAAAAGTAAGCAGACTGGAGTAAGTGTGAAAAGTAAGCGTGACCAGTTGGAGAAATGGTTGAAGGGAGCTGTGGTGGAGGATGTTGGACAGTCGAAGCCATCGTCGTCAGGAAATCGAGTTGCCCTGCCGGTTCACACAGTCAGTGAATCAATTCATCCAGCCGCAGTGGTTCGCGAACTACAAACACCAGTTGCGTCGTTACCGGATATTTCGTCGCATGTTTCTGTTCCGCCAAACGTGAACCTATTGCGCCCTCCTGTTTCGGGAATCATTGGAAATGTTCCCACTCTGGCAAAATCATACGAACAGCTGGTTTCCGGACAAGGAACTTCTGCGATGGCATCTGCTCCAACATCAGCAGCTACGCAACTCGCATCATCGGTTCCGCTTATTTCAGTAGCTTCTACTGTTTCCAATGTGGTTCTTCCGGAAATGCAAGATATTCGAGTCGGGAATACCGATTCTGTGGCGGTTACGTTCGCTGCACGGGATACATTAGTGTCCTTAGCGCCATGTGCAGCATCGCAGTCATTTGTTGGTTCGAGTGGTCTGATGTCAACAGTTTACGGAGGTCTTCCGTACTACACAGCCGCTCCAATGGCTCATCTAGCACCAACGAATGCAGTAGCTTCGGGAGATTTAGTTCGAGTGAATTCGTCGCAATCCTATTTCGGTAATGTTCCGCATCCAGGAGTTCCGCATAGTTCAGCAGTTCTGCACGGAAATGCACCATTAGGTTATTCAGCGGCCCTACCAGTAACGAATTCGTTTGGACCATCATTTGCGGGAGCTGGATTGCCGAATGGAACACAATCGAGTCCTGCAGTAGGACCAACTAGTGCTCAACTCGCAGCGCGCCAGGTAATGCCTCGTGAGCTTCCCAAGTTCAATGGCGATCCGCAGGAGTGGCCTATCTTCTACAGTTCTTTCAAGAACACGACGGAGGTGTGCGGATATACCGATGCGGAGAATTTGGCCCGTCTACAACGGAGTTTGGGAGGTTCCGCTTTAGAAGCCGTACGAAGTCGTCTGCTGTTACCAGCGTCTGTTCCGTATGTGATGGATACGCTTCACAAACTCTACGGGCGGCCGGAGATTTTGATCAGTTCGCTTCTGAAGAAGGTGAGGAACGTGCCAGCCCCTAAAGCGGAGCACCTGAGTACGATTGTGGCCTATGGATTGGCCATTCAGAACTTGGTCGATCACATCATCTTGGCTGATCAGCAAGCACATTTGGCGAACCCAATGTTGCTTCAGGAGTTGGTCGATAAGTTGCCCACATCCCTCAAGATGCAGTGGGGAACCTACAAGCAAGGCGTTGCATATGTCAACCTGGCGACATTCAACGGTTTCATGGCAGGCCTTGTGAACTTGGCGTCGGAGCTCACCATCGACGTGGACTGTGCACAAAATCAACACAAGCAAGCTCGCGTGGAGAAGCCGAAGCCAAGGGAGAAGTTATTCACTCACGCCAACGAATCGGCCGATGCCGCCAAGAAGGAGAAGGACACGTCGACAGAAAGGTCTGCTTCAAAAGCCTGTTCGTATTGCGGAAAGGACAACCACCAGATACTGAACTGTTCCAGTTTCAAGTCCTTGGATATAGGAGCGAGGTGGAAAGCCATGCGTCAGAAGAATCTGTGTCGTCTGTGTTTAGTACCGCATCGGAAATGGCCATGCCACTCGAAAAAGGAGTGCGGCGTGGATGGCTGTCGTTTTCGGCATCACATGCTGTTGCACAGTAACCAGACAAGCCGAAGCGAATCCGCTGAGACAACGAAGCCAACCGAAGCGATACAGCACAACTACCACCACACGAAGTCGTTCTCTCTCTTCCGTTATCTGCCAGTCACGCTTTACGGATATGGGAAACAAGTTGAAATATACGCGTTCCTGGACGACGGATCATCGTCAACGTTACTGGTAGAGGCAGTTGCAGTTTAGTTGGGGATTGACGGAGAGCCGGACAACCTTTGGCTAGGATGGACAGGGAAGATCGGTAGACACGAGAAAAGCTCCAAAAGGGTCAACGTGGAGATTTCCGGAGCTGGGAAACAAAATACCTTCCAGTTGAGCAACGTACGGACGGTGCGTGAGCTAGGACTTCCCAGTCAAACGTTGAACTATTCCGATCTGTCAGGATCCTATCCACACCTACAAGGTCTTCCCGTCAGCAGTTACGTGAATGCGAAACCCAGTATGATCATCGGAATCGAACACGTGCATCTCCTTACCAGTTTGAAGCTTCGCGAAGGTGGAAGAAGTGATCCAGTCGCAACGAAAACTCGTCTCGGTTGGTGCATCTATGGAAGAAATTCTGGAAGTGAAGGTGAATCCGTGGAGCAGCTGAATCTACACGTCGATCAGGAAAATGAGTAACAGTGATCTGTATGATTCGATGAAGAAGTTTTTCGCCGTTGAAGAAGCTGTGGTTACGAAACACCTTGAGTCCGACGAAGATCAACGAGCACGCAGCATTTTGGAGGCAAGTACAGTTCGCCGAGGAACTAGAATCGAGTCTGGTTTGTTGTGGCGCAAGGACAATATCCACTTTCCGGAGAGCTACAAGATGGCGATGAACAGACTCCTGGGATTGGAGAAGCGTCTGTCCAGAGATACGGAACTACGACGAAGAGTGAACGAGCAGATCAACGGCTACGAGCAAAAGCAGTATATCAGTAAGGCTTCACAGGAAGAGGTCGGCAGTCTGGATACTCGACGTGTCTGGTATCTACCGCTTGGAGTGGTTATAAATCCCAAGAAGCCTGGCAAAATTCGGATGGTATGGGATGCGGCCGCGAAAGCCCATGGAGTCTGCTTCAACGATATGCTACTGAAGGGTCCAGATCTCCTTGTCTCGCTAGTGGACGTTTTGTTGCGATTCAGACAGGGAAAGTCGCCGTGTGCTCTGACATTCGGGAAATGTTCCTCAGAATCCTAATTCGCGATGAAGACAGATGGTCGCAGTGCTTTCTTTGGAGAAGTAATCCGGAAGAAGAAATACAAGTCTACGTGATTAACGTGGCGATGTTCGGTGCTACCAGCTCTCCATGTACAGCGCAGTTCGTGAAGAACTGGAATGCTTCCAACTACAGTGAACAGTATCCCAGGGCAGTAGAAGCAGTGACCAAGAACCACTATGTTGATGACTTCCTTGACAGCGTCAACTCGGTGGAAGAAGCAGTACAGCTGGTTCATCAAGTGAAAGATATCCACGCAGCAGCGGGTTTCCAGTTTGGGAAGATACTGTCCAACGAGAAGGCAGTGCTAGACCGACTAGGAGAGACGACTACAGCTATCAGTAAACCACTGCCAGTAGACAAAGACCGAATATGCGAACGTGTTCTGGGCGTCACATGGATTCCGTCGGAAGACGCATTCACATTCAATCACCAGGGATTGGAGGAAGTGTTAGGCACCGATTGGGCGGAACCGACGAAGCGCCAAGTCCTGCGTATCGTGATGAAACTCTACGACCCCTTAGGAGTCATCGCACACTTCGTCGTCCAAGGGAAGATCCTGATGCAGGAGATTTGGCGAACAGGCACTAACTGGGACGAGCCTATTGCGGAGCAGCCACGTGAGCTTTGGATAAGGTGGATCGAACAGTATCGGCAGATCAACGAAGTGAACGTTCCTCGCTGTTTCTTCAAGGATTTCTGTCCGCAGCAGGTCAGCGATATCCAGGTCCATGTGTTCACAGATGCGAGCGTGTCAGCCTGTGCGTGCGTTGCCTACCTCAGAACCACAGTGAACGGAGAGAGTCAGTGTTCGTTGATTGCAGCGAAGACAAAAGTTGCGCCTCTTCGAACGCTATCCATTCCACGTTTGGAGCTTCAGGCTGCCATGATGGGTTCCCGTCTACTGCAGAATATCTGCTCAGCTCTTACCATCAATATCCAAAGACGTTTCCTGTGGTCAGATTCAGCGACAGTTCTTGCCTGGCTTCGCTCCGATAGTCGTCGGTATCATCAGTTCGTGTCCTTCCGTGTTGGCGAAATCCTGTCGTTGACCAGTGTGGATGAGTGGCGCTACGTTCCTTCTCGCGAAAATGTTGCGGACGATGCCACGAAATGGAATGGGGGGCCTTCATTCGATCCGGATTGCCGTTGGTATCAGGGCCCACTATTTCTGCAAGATCCGGAAAGTCAGTGGCCTACGGAACGGCCAGGAGATACAGCGGAAGCAGATGTGACGACTGAAGAAATTCGCCTCGTTGCCACACACCGTACAGTAGTGGAAGTGATAGATATTCAACGATTTTCCAATTGGAACAGACTGCTACGTGCGACAGCTTATGTTCACCGAGCTGTAGCGGTATGGAAGCATTCAACGAGCGGGACAAGATCGCTTAAGGTACTCAGCCAGAGTGAATTCGCGAAAGCAGAAGAAACACTTTGGCGACAGGCGCAAGCACAGGCGTATCCGGAAGAAGTTCAGCTGTTGGAAGAAGGACAAAGTTTGTCAAAAGGCAGTTCAATTCGTGCGCTGTCTCCATTCCTGGACGAAAAAGGAGTTCTACGGGTTGGCGGCAGAATCGAACAAGCTCCATCGATTTCATACGAAGCGAAGCATCCAGTCGTGTTGCCGAGAAGTCATCGGATTACATATCTCGTTGTGCTCAGCTTCCAACGGCAGTTCCTGCACGCGAACACCGAGACAGTGTGCAACGAGTTGAGACAACGATTCTACATTCCGAGGATGCGAACAGTAGTGCGGAGCGTATGTCGTAGCTGTCAGTACTGCAAGATTAAGAAAGCAGCTCCAGTTCCACCGATGATGGGACCGCTCCCGAAAGTTCGTCTGACTCCCTTCATCCGTCCGTTTACGTACGTTGGAGTGGACTACCTCGGTCACTTCGAAGTGAAAGTCGGTCGCAGTTTAGTGAAGCGGTGGATATGTCTGTTCACGTGCCTCACAGTTCGCGCCGTTCATCTGGAGCTAGCACACAGTCTGTCAACGAAGTCTTGCGTAATGGCGTTCAGGCGTTTCGTGAATCGACGAGGAGCTCCGCTGGAAGTATTCTCGGACAACGGTACTAATTTCGTGGGAGCCAGCCGTCAGTTATCAGAGGAGATCCAGATGATTAAGGCCATCAACGAGGATTGTGCAGCTACGTTTACTAACGCCCGTACGCAGTGGCATTTCAACGTTCCTGCAGCGCCGCACATGGGAGGCCCATGGGAGCGGATGGTCAAGTCCGTAAAAGTGGCAATGGCAGCAATATCCGACAGTCCGCATCATCCGAGTGACGAGGTATTCGAAACCATAATGCTGGAAGCAGAGGGATCGTTAACAATCGTCCACTGACCTACGTAGCCTTGGAAGTAGCAGATCAAGAAGCGCTCACTCCGAATCACTTCTTGCTGTACGGTTCAAGCGGTATCAAGCAGCCAACAGTTGATCAGTCAGTCAGTCTCCGAGACAGCTGGTCAATCGCCAGGAACATCGTCGACGAGTTCTGGCGCAGATGGGTGTTGGAGTATTTACCGATGCTAACAAGGAGGACGAAGTGGTTCGAGAATGTGAAGCCGTTGGCACCTGGTGACCTAGTCGTGATAATAGATGAGCAGACACGGAACAGTTGGGAAAGAGGACGAATTCTGGAGGTTTTTCCGGACAAATCAGGACAAGTTCGACGTGCAGTAGTACAGACAGCTTGAGGAGTCTTCGCCAGGCCGGCAGTGAAGTTGGCAGTCCTGGATGTTGCGAGCAACGACAAGAAGGAGGATGAAGTCGCGTCGGAAACGGAAGTGGTTCACGGGGCGGGGGATGTTACCGGCAACACTGTTGACCGCGAAACGACGGTGAAACCACCGTCCGCTCCCTGGCAACTGAGCGGCTGTCGCCGAGTGGACTGACAGTTCGGACAGCAGCAGACAGAAAGGAGAAGAACTGATTCATTCAGAGTATATCGTAATAGTGCACAGTCAGCACATTTTGATAGGCATAAGTGAAAATTAGTAGTGGAATATTTCGATTATCTAAAGTAAGTTTGTGAACTGTAGTTAGTTGAAATCCATCTTAAGTTTATTCTCATTGAATTTAGTGCACAGTTGTACCCGGTATTCGGCAGTAGTCAGCATCGCACAGATAGTGTAAAATATCAGTCAGTTGAGGTACGTTTTGTAGTCCATTAAGAAGCTCTTTCCATTATTCAGTCCGTGTTAAACAGTACATAACCCGAAACCAATTGTGTAATTTCTACAGATTGTACGTTTCACGTTTTCTCCTCAATTACCGACCCATCTAAAAGCGACAGAAAAATACTGAATTGTAAGACTGTTTTAAATACTGTTTACCGACCACTGACTAACTGAAATCTAATAAATTACAGCTTTGTAGCTGCTAAGTATGCAACTAGAAGAACGGTGTTTGTTCTGACGACCGGGAACAACGTCCGTGAATAGTTAACTCGCGTGCTGACTGGCCGAAATGGAAGTTGACCGTTCAAGAGGAGCTGGATTCATTGCGGAAAAATAGTACTTGGACTCATTGCAAACTTCCGGAGGGGCGACGAGCGATATTACGAATCAAACCTGGCGATGATGGATAGCCGGACCGCTAAAAAGCCAGGTTAGTAGCAAGGGGGTTCAACCAGAAAAAAGGGTTTGACTTCACGGAAACAAACTCTCCAGTCACCAAATTGGACACCTTACGTGTCATGTTGGCAGTCGCAAACCAAGAACGAATGCCAATCCATCAAATGGATGTGCGGGCGGCGTTCCTGAACGGTGTACTCTCCGAAGACGCAGCCGGAGGGTATGCGGCACCAGAATGGCATCAGGTCTGCAAATTGAATAAGTCCCTTTACGGCCTAAAACAGGCTTCCAAAGCATGGAACGATAGATTTCATGGCTTTGTGATCGGATTAGGTTTTCGTCGATCGAAGAAAGATCATTGCTTGTATGTACGAGGCTCTGGCAAAAGAAAGATTTTTCTTATATTGTATGTAGACGACATGTCATTGTCATTGGACACGATGTAAATGAGATCGAATTAGTTAAAAAGAATCTTGCCAAGGGTTTCGACATGACAGACGGAGGAGAAATTACTAGTTTTCTTGGGATGAAGGTAGAAAGAAAACTTCAACGACGGACGATGAGAATAAGCCAACGTAGGTACCTACTTGAAAGCTTTGCTTTATCGCTTCAATATGGTCGACTGTAAAGCAAGTTCTATTCCAATGGAATGTTGACTTCGTTTAGAAAAGGGAATCGAAGAAAAACGCACAAGCAAACCCTACAGCCCTCTCGAAGTCGCCCTCGAGGAATCAAGCTTCGGGCGAAATTAAACTTCGAAATACTTGACATTGGTGTTTGTGTAACAACATATCTCACTAACACAAATAAAAATTTTCATGTTCTGATTGCTTTGACATTTCGCAGTTTCGTTATTTCATCCGAATCAAAGATGTCCGCGCACGATTTTTTCAGTTTGGTCGCGAAAATTTAAAGAGAACATCATCGGCGAATCGAATAAAAACGATGTAAATAATCACCTAATTCAGTGCATATAAAGTAGCCAATTTACAAAGCAAAAAAGTGCAATGGAAATTTTCTTCGTTCACCAGCAGCTACTTTGCTGCAAGAAAGTCTATTGACTGCCTCGCCTTGATTGACCACCGGTGGGAAGGATCAACCTACTGGAACTTGTCCTCCATGTCGGAAGATAGGATGCCCTCAGTTTCGACCGTACAGAGAACCATTCCATCCACAGGAAATGTGAAAAATTGTATAAGAACGTTAGCAGAATGGATGGATGGCAAGGAATGCAGAAAATCCGGGTGCTTTTTGTGGTTTAGGTGCGGCTCTTCCGGATTGGTGAGGTGAGTAGTTTCGCATTAATATAGTGAGTAAACCTTGACGCATTTTTTTGTAACTTACAGAATTCTTCCCACATTGTCGACACTATTAAACGCATTCTAAAGCAGACGAATTCCGAATATTGAAGGCACTACAACGGTGGGAGCCGGAGGTATGCCGGGAGGGAATGTATGTCACATTTCGATGAATTCAGAGTAAGGCTTCTGGGGCAGCAGGGACAGCAGGGACAGCATGATGTCCAAGGGCTTGACGACCCCTCCCCAGCTGTCTGCGAGAACTGCCTAGGGCGTGGTGGGATTTAGCAGTGGGCTCTGCTAAAATCCCTCCCAAAAAACCACAAGTGCCCGTAAGCGGACTCTATCAAAGCGACTGTGTGCCGCTTCAAAAGCACAAGCCCAGGGAGTGCCAATTGGCATGTGGAGTGTCCCTACTTCGGTAGGGTAGTGCGTGAGCTGCTTCGGCAGGGAGTGAGTGATCTGTTTGTGCTGAGGCAGGAGTGCCATAGCGCGTCACCGCTATTGTCACCTCGAAGCGCAGCAGAAGTCTGAGTATGGACTGCACATGCTAAGGTAAGAGTGTCGTAGCGTAGTATCGTTGATTGGTCCCTACATACCGCTATCGACACCTCGAGGCATGGCAGTGGAGTGTTAGAGTGAGTTGTGGAGTGTACCTACTTCGTATAGGGTAGCGCGTGAGCTGCCTCGGCAGGGAGTGAGTGATCTGGTTGTGCTGAGGCAGGAGTGTCATAGCGTGTCGCCGCCGCTATTGTCACCTAGAAGCGCAACAGAAGTCTGAGTATGGACTGCACATGCTGAGGTAGGAGTCGAGGTATCCCATCGACACCTCGAGGCATTGCAGTGGAGTGTTAGAGTGAGCACCCGAAAAAGGGTCACATGGAGCGAATGGTCTTTGGAAAAGCTGCTTCGGCGGCAGGGTAGCAGTGGGTTGTACCCACACACCTACAGTTGTGCACATGTGGTGCATGGGGAGTGTCCCTGCTTCGGCAGGGTAGCGTGTGGTCTGCTTCGGCAGTGGTGTGATCGATCTGCTCGTGCTGAGGCAGGAGTGTCGTAGCGTAATATCTGTAGGCCCAGGCAGTTACCGCTATCGACACCTCGAAGCGCAGCAGAAGTCTGAGTATGGACTGCACATGCTGAGGTAGGAGTCGAGGTACCTTCTCGACACCTCGAGGCATGGCAGTGGAGTGTTAGAGTGAGCACCCGAACAAGGGTCACATGGAGCGAATGGTCTTTGGAGAAGCTGCTTCGGCGGCAGGGTAGCAGTGGGTTGTACCCACACACCTACAGTTGTGCACATGTGGTGCATGGGGAGTGTCCCTGCTTCGGCAGGGTAGCGTGTGGTCTGCTTCGGCAGTGGTGTGATTGATCTGCTCGTGCTGAGGCAGGAGTGTCGTAGCGTAATATCTGTAGGCCCAGGCAGTTACCGCTATTGACACCTCGAGGCATGGCAGCGGAGCGCCCGGGAGAGCATCCAAGTAAGACTCAAATGGAGTGAATGGTGTGCGAGCACCCAAGTCAGTCTCGCGTGGGACGAGTGCCTGTGTGAGCGATATTGAGCGAGTACGCTTAGTACTGCCGTCCCCCCAGAAGTAGTACTGCGAGGTAGTTCCTGGGGGAAACAATGGTGGAGCCCAAGGGAGTTTAGTCGGTATTACCGGTATGGTCGAGTCCGACACTCCAGTACACTTCCGTGTGGTAGTTTGGCAACTACAATGCACGTGTACTGGGTTAGTGTGTAAATGCATTCTCCCTTGTAAAAAAAAAAAAAAAAGAGTAAGGCTTTGATTTATTTGGATGGCAACGCGACGAATATATTGGACCGCGACTTTGCTAGATGTATGCTCTGATGGGATCTATAAAGCCGCGGAAGGAAAACTTAGAGCTGCAGTCTCCTGATCCTCCCCTACACGGACCTGAATACCTCTACTACGTATGGCGAAAAAACAAGCTGAAAGGCGGAGCCTGCCGAAGGAAAACTGCATCTACAAAACAGCTTTGATAGCGAGCGATACAAACTTCTCATCGAGCTATCTTTTTCATCGCTATCCATCCGTCTATCCACTTCTTTTTTGATCATGGATACTGCTGATATAACAGCTCGAAGGAGGGCAAATTTTCCAACAAGGTGGTTCGTAGATCTGTCGTCCGGGATGCTAGATTACAAGATAAGTATTGAGTTTCTTATACATTAGTAGGTAGGTATTATGTGGTTCGGAAATTCCTCAGACAATTCTTTCTGGAATGCTTGATCGCATTGGTTTGACCAGTTGAGATGCTTTGATTGATAGGATTGCTTAGAATGAATGGATTGTCTTGATTGCTTTGATAAGTTGAACTGCTCTGATTGTTTCAGTTGATTGAAGTTTGTTTATTAGGGCCGTACACATATTACGTAAGCACTTTTGGGGGGAGGGGGGTCCGTTATTTTCTTACGCACCATATAAATAAAGAATCATTTGTATGAAAAAAATCTTACATGGGGGGAGGAGGGATCGAAAAACCCAGAAAAAATGCTTACGTAATATGTGTACGATCCCTAATTGGATTGCTATAAATGATTGGAGTGATTGGATTGGTGTTTCGATTGAGTGGTATTTATAAGGATCTGATCGGGAATTCGTCGTGCAGATATTCTATTTACTAGAATTCTCTGCGGGATTTTGCCATTTTATTTATGGAACTCTCACGAATTCTTCTGAAATTTATGTAATATCCTCCCTAGAATGTCATCAGGAAACTATTCCCGAAATTCCGTAAAAATTTTCTCCGGTAATACAACTGAAATGTCTTTGAGAATTGGAATGTCATTCCGGATTCCCCCAGGAATTGTTTCAAAAACTCGTCTGAAGTTTTTGCAAGTAATTTCGCTAATAAATATTTCGGAAGTTCCCGGGAGTTCTCATTTTATGCCTTTATTGGCGTGATTTTCGCCCGAGGCTGGCTCATCTTGCCAATTTTTCAGAAATTCTGCCATCCCTCCTGGAATTTCTTAAATTCTTTCTCCGTGAAGGAATTCCCACAGGAGATCCTAGAGGAATCCTCAAAGGTATTTCCAAAGGAATTCCACGCAGAATTCTCGGAAAAATTCCCGGAGAAATATTAGAAGGTATCAAGAATTCCTCTGGAAGTTCCACGTAGAATTTCTCCTGGATTTCCTCTGTGAATTTCTCTGGAAGTTCCTGCGGAATTTTTTTAAATTTGTAAATCCTGTCGGAGGGTCCTTCGAGAATATCTTGAAAAGTTCCTCTGTGAGCTCCGGAAGTTTGCTTGGGAATTCATACGGAATTTCTTTCTCCGGAACTGCTTCCGAGAATTTCTTCGAAACTTCTTCGAGAGTTCCTTCTTGACTTTCTTCGGGAATTCCTGCAAGAATTCCTTCGCGAATTCATCCGGAAATCCTTCGGGAATTTCTCCAGGAATTCCTCTGGGAATTCATACAGGAATTCTTGCGAGAATTCCTTCTGGAATTCTGCCAGGAAATCCTCTGGGAATTTCTCTGAATTTTTTTCCGGGAACTCCTAGGAGAATTCCTACAGTAATTCCTTGGAGAATTCCTTTGGGTATTCCATCGAGAATTCCTTGGGGTATTCCTTTGAGAATTCCTTCGGGAATTTCTTGGGGAATTCCTCCGGAAATTTCTTGAGAAATTCCTCCGGGAATTTCTTGGGGAATTCCTCCGAGAATTCCTTTGGGAATTCCTCCAGGAATTCCTTTGAGAAATCCTCCGAGAATTTCTTCAGAAATTCCTCCGGGAATTTTTCCGGAAATATCTCCGGGAATTACTTCGGGAATTCCTCAGAGAATTCCTTCGGCAATTCCTCGGGAATTCCGGGAAATCCTCCGGGAATTCCTTCGATAATCCCTCCGAGAATTCCTTCAGGAATTTCTCCGGGAATTCTTCCGGGAGTTCCTACGAGAATTCCTCCGGGAATTCCTTCGGGAATACCTCTGGGAATTCCACCGGGATTTTTTCCGGGAATTCCTTCGAGAATTTATCCGGGAACTCCTTCGAGAATTCCTCCGGGAATTTCTTTGGGAATTTCACCGGGAATACCTCTGGGAATTCCACCGGGAATTCCTTCGGGATTTCCTCCGGGAATTCTACCGGGAATTCCATTGGGAATTCCTCCGGGAAATCTTCCGGGAATTCCACCGGGAATTCCTCCGGGAATTCCACCGGAAATTCCACTGGGAATTCCTCCGGCAATTCCACCGGAAATTCCTCCGGGAATTCCACCGGGAATTCTTCCCGGAATTCCTCCGGGAATTCTACCGGGAACTTCTCCGGGAATTCCACCGGGAATTCCAACGGGAATTCCACCGGGAATTCCTCCGGGAATTCCACCGGGAATTCCTCCGGGAATTCCTCCGGTTATTCCTCCGGGAATTCCTCCGGTTATTCCTCCGGTTATTCCTCCGGTTATTCCTCCGGGAATTCCTCCGGTTATTCCTCCGGGAATTCCTCCGGTTATTCCTCCGGGAATTCCTCCGGTTATTCCTCCGGGAATTCCACCGGGAATTCCACCGGGAATTCCACCGGGAATTCCTCCGGGAATTCCACCGGGAATTCCTCCGGGAATTCCACCGGGAATTCCTCCGGGAATTCCACCGGGAATTCCTCCGGGAATTCCACCGGGAATTCCTCCGGGAATTCCACCGGGAATTCCACCGGGAATTCCACCGGGAATTCCTTTGAGAATTCCTTCGGGAATCCTTCAGGAAATACTCCGGGTATTCTTCGGGCATTCCTCCGGGAATTCCTCAGGAAATTCCTTCGGGAATTCCTCCGGGATTTTTTCCGGGAATTCTACCAGGAATTCCTCCGGGAATTCCTTCAGGAATTCCTCAGGAAATTCCTTCGGGAATTCCTCCGGGATTTTTTCCGGGAATTCTACCAGGAATTCCTCCGGGAATTCCACGGGAATTCTTCTGGGAATTCCTCCGGCAGTTCTACCGGGAATTCCTTCGGAAATTCAACCGGGAATTCCTCCGGGATTTTTTCCGGGAATTCTACCAGGAATTCCTCCGGGAATTCCACCGGGAATTCCACGGGAATTCTTCTGGGAATTCCTCCGGCAGTTCTACCGGGAATTCCTTCGGAAATTCAACCGGGAATTCCTCCGGAAATTCCTTCGGGAATTCCTCCGGAAATTCCTTCGGGAATTCCTCCGGAATTTCCTTCGGGAATTCCTCCGGGAATTCCTTCGGGAATTCCTCCGGGAATTCCTTCAAGAATTCCTTCGGGAATTCATCCGAGAATTCCTTCGGGAATTTATCCGGGAATTCCTCCGGGAATTCCTCCGGGAATTCTACCAGGAATTCCTCCGGGAATTCCACTGGGAATTCCTCCGGCAATTCCACCGGGAATTCCTTCGGAAATTCCTCCTTCGGGAATTTATTCAGGAATTCCTTCGGGTATTTCTCAGTATTCCTCAAGGAATTCCTTTGAAAATTCCTTCGGGAATTCCTTCGGAAATTCTTAAGGGAATTCTTTTGGGAATTCCTTCGGGAATTGCTCCGGGAATTCCTTCGGAAATTCTTTCGGGAATTCCTCCGGGAATTCCTTCGAGAATTCCTCCGAGAATTCCTTCAGGAATTTCTCCGGGAATTCTTCCGGGAGTTTCTACGAGAATTCCTCCGGGAATTCCTTCGGGAATACCTCTGGGAATTCCTTCGGGATTTCCTCCGGGAATTCCTTCGAGAATTTCTCCGGGAACTCCTTCGAAAATTCCTCCGGGAATTTCTTTGGGAATTCCTCCGGGAATTCCACCGGGAATACCTCTGGGAATTCCACCGGGAATTCCTTCGGGATTTCCTCCGGGAATTTCTTTGGAAATTCCTCCGGAAATACCTCTGGGAATTCCACCGGGAATTCCACCGGAAATTCCTCCGTGAATTCCACCGGAAATTCCACTGGGAATTCCTCCGGCAATTCCACCGGAAATTCCTCCGGGAATTCCACCGGGAATTCTTCCCGGAATTCCTCCGGGAATCTACCGGGAACTTCTCCGGGAATTCCACCGGGAATTCCTCCGGGAATTCCATCGGGAATTCCTCCGGGAATTCAACCGGTAATTCCTCCGGGAATTCCACTGGGAATTCCACCGGGAATTCCTTTGAGAATTCCTTTGGGAATTCCTTCGGGAATCCTTCAGGAATTACTCCGGGTATTCTTCGGGCATTCCTCCGGGAATTCCTTCGGGAATTCCTTCGGGAATTTCTCCGGAAATTCTATCAGGAATTCCTCCGGGAATTCCTTCAGGAATTCCTCCGGAAATTCCTTCGGGAATTCCTCCGGGAATACCTCCGGGATTTCCTCCGGAATTCTACCAGGAATTCCTCCGGGAATTCCACCGGGAATTCTTCTGGGAATTCCTCCGGCAGTTCTACCGGGAATTTCACCGGAAATTCCTCCGGGAATTCCACAGGGAATTCCTCCTTCGGGAATTTATTCAGGAATTCCTTCGGGTATTTCTCAGTATTCCTCAAGGAATTCCTTTGAAAATTCCTTCGGAAATTCCTCAGGGAATTCCTCCGGGAATTGCTCCGGGAATTCCTCCGGGAATTGCTCCGGGAATTTCTTTGGGAATTCCTTCGGGGATGCCTCCAGGTATTCCTCGGGCAATTCCTCCGGGAATTCCTTCGGGAATCACTCCAGGTATTCCTCGGGCAATTCCTCCGGGAATTCCCGGTGGAATTCCTGGAGGAATTCCCGGTGGAATTCCAGGAGGAATTCCCGGTGGAATTCCCGGAGGAATTCCCGGTGGAATTCCCGGAGGAATTCCCGGTGGAATTCCCGGAGGAATTCCCGGAGGAATTCCCGGTGGAATTCCCGGAGGAATTCCCGGTGGAATTCCCGAAGGAATTCCCGGAGGAATTGCCCGAGGAATGCCTGGAGTGATTCCCGAAGGAATTCCCAAAGGAGGAATTCCCGAAGGAATTGCCCGAGGAATACCTGGAGTAATTCCCGAAGGAATTCCCAAAGGAATTCGAGCAATTCCCGGAGGAATTCCCGGAGCAATTCCCGGAGGAATTCCCGAAGGAATTCCCAAAAGAATTCCCTGAGGAATTTCCGAAGGAGTTCCCGAAGAAATTTTCAAAGGAATTCCTTGAGGAATACCCGAAGGAAACCCCTGAGAAATACCCGAAGGAATTCCCGAATAAATTCCCGAAGGAATTCTCGGTGGAATTCCCGGAGGAATTCCCGAAGGAATTCCCAGTGGAATTCCCGGTTGAATTTCCGAAGGAATCACCGGTAGAATTGCCGGAGGAATCCAGGAAGAATTCCCGGTGGAATTCCCGGAAGAATTCCCGAATAAATTCCCGGTGGAATTCCCGGAGGAATTCCCGGTGGAATTCCCGGAGGAGTTCCCGGTAGAATTCCCGGAGGAATTTTCGGTGAAGTTCCCGGAGGAATTTTTTCGGGAATTCCTTCGGGAATTTCTTCGGGAATTCCTTCTGAATTGCGGTGAAATACTCGAAGGAAATTGCGGTGGAATTCCAGAATGAATCTGCTGAAGAATTCCCGTAGAACTTTTGGAGGAATTGCCGATGGAACTTCTAGAAGAATTCCCAAAGGAACTTCCGAAGGAATTCCCAAAAAAAAACTTCTGGAGAAATTCATGAAGGAAATTGCGGAGGAAATCCCGAAAGAACTTCCGAGAAATTTGCGAAGGAACTTCTAGAGGAATCGCCGAAGGATCTTTCGAAGCAGTTGCTGAAGGAACTTCCTGGGGAATTCCCGAAAGAATATCCGGAGAAATTTCCGAAGGAACTTCCGGATGAACTAAAGGAACTTTCGAAGGAATCCCCGAAGGAACTTCCGGAGGAATTACCGAAGCAACTTTTGGAGGAACTACCTATCGAACTTTCGGAACAGTTGATGAAGGATCTTTCGGTGGAATTTCAAAAGGAACTTCCAGAGGAATTCCCGAAAAACTTCCGGAGATATTTTCGAAGGAACTTTCGGAGTAAGTCATGAAGGAGCTTGCGGAGGAATTTCCGAAAGAACTTCCGGAGAAATTTTCTAAGGAGCTTCCGGAAGAATCGCCGAAGCAACTGCCGGAGAAATTCTCGAAGTAACTTGCGGAAGAAGTCATGAAAGAACTTGTGGCAGAATTTCCGAAAGAACTTCCGGAAAAAATTCTAAGGAACTTTTCGGATGAATCGCCGAGGCAACTTCCTGAAAAATTAACGAGGCAACTTCTGGAGGAATTGCCGAAGAAACTTTCGGAGCAGTTGCTGAAGGAATTTCCGGAGATATTTTCGATGGAACTACCGGATGAAACACCAAAGGAACTTTTGGAGGAATTCCCGAAGAAACTTCCGAAGAAAGTCATGAAGGAACTTGCGGAGGAATTCTCGAAAGAACTGTCGGGGAAATTATATCGCCGAAAAATCGCCGAAGCAACTTCCGTAGAAATTCTCGAAGGAACTTGCAGAGGAGCAACTTCCGGAGGAATCGCTGAAGCAACTTCTGGAGAAATTGCCGAAGGCACTACCGGAGCTGTTGCTGAAAAAGCTTCCGGGGGAATTACCGAAGGAACCTCGGGAGGGATTGCCAAAGAAATTTCCGGAGGAATTTTCGGATGGAACTTCCGAATAATTCTCGAAGCAACTTCCGAAGGAATTTTCTAAGCTTGCGGCGGGATTCTCGATGGAACTTGCGTTGGAATTCCTGAAAGAACTTCCGATGGAAATCACGAAGGAATCCCTGAAAGAGCTTCCGGAGAAATTACCGAAGGAAATTCCGGAGCATATCCCAAAGAAACTTCTGGAGAAATTGCCGAAGGAACTTTTGGTGCAATTGTTGAAAGAAATTTCCGGAAGGATTCTCGAAGAAGCTTTCGAATGAATTCTCGAAGGGTCTTGCGGTGGAATTCTCGAAAAAACTTGCTCTGGGAATCTCGAAGGAACTTACGTTGGAATTCCTGAAGAACTTCCGATGAAATTCTCGAAAGAATTTGCGGAGAAATTTCCTAAGGAATTGCCGAAGGAACTTCCGGAGCATATCCCAAAGGTACTTCTCGAGAAATTGCCAAAGGAATTTTAGAGAAACTTCCGAAGGAACTTCTGGAGGTATTCATGAAGCAAATTACGAAGAAATACCAGAAAGAACTACCGGACAATTTTTCGAAGGAACTTCCGGAGGAATTGCGA
This sequence comes from Armigeres subalbatus, assembly GCF_024139115.2. NCBI lineage: Eukaryota > Metazoa > Arthropoda > Insecta > Diptera > Culicidae > Armigeres > Armigeres subalbatus. The sequence continues at coordinate 158,376 of NW_026942895.1, read as the reverse complement.
AGAAACTCCCGGAGGAATTGCCAAACCAACTTCTGGAGGAATCGCCGAAGGAACTTCCGGAAGTGTTCTCGAATGAACTTCCAAAGGAATTCTCAAAGAGTTTTGGGGTGGAATTCTCGAAGAATCTTGCGATGGAATTCCCGAAGGAACTTCCAGGGGAATTCTAGAGAGAGCTTCCGGAAGAATTCCCGAACGAACCTTCGGAGGAGTTCCCATTAGTATTTATAAGGGGGGAGTTCCTGGAAATTACTTGCAGAAATTTCTTGCGGAATTTACGGAAGAATATCTAGATGAATTTCCCATGGATTTTTTTCAGAATCATCCAATAATTTCTTCTTTTGGGATGCCTCAGAATACTTCCTGGGGGCATTGCGAAGGTTGTCCTTCTGCGTTTCTGATTTAAATTTTGTCCTGGGGTTCCGCAGCTATAATTCTTTTGGGTTTATTGAGGGAATACTTGGAGCATTCCAAAGGCTTCTGAAACTCCAAAAGAAATCCTTTTGTGATTCTGAAAAGAATCCTTCAGAAATACCGAAGGGGAACCTTCTGATATTCAGAGGAATGTTTAAATAAATTCCCGGAGGAATTCTGGAAACAATCTCATAAGGAATCGTCGGTGGAGTTCCTATATAAATTTCCGAAGTATTTCGTAATATTAATGCTGGAAGTAATTTATGCAACAAATGCTTGATAAATTGCCCAGAGATGCTACCTAGATTTCCTAACAAAATACCTGATAGAAGTCCTGGAGGATTTCAGAAGGGATATTCCACAATTTGCAAGAGTATCACTAAGGCGATTCATTAGTTTAACCATGCATCATTAGATTAATTTCCTGGTTAAAATGAAATCACTAATTTTCAGTAGATCCTGGAATAAGAATGCTTCAAATTATAAATACAGTAAAATTTTTAGTATCATTCTGTGATGTTATTCCTTTTACAGATCCAGATCCGGAACGGCTAAGATTGGCTTTCGTTCTCAGGAAGGTGTGGATGCTGTTGAGGTTGATGCAGGTTCCGATGCCACTATCATCGGACAGATCGATTCCTGTGCTTTCGTGGTGGATGGAGCACTTTCTTCCTATGGATCCCACGCAGAACAATCAGTTGTGGTCAGCGGTTTTTATTTAAATTATGTATAACTTTTCAATAAAAATTACGTGCTTGAACACTATTTTTTTAGAAGTATTATTTGGTAACAGCACCCAGCATTCCAAGAAAGTTCAACTGTTTTGTAAACAAGCCTCTCGCCAAGCGAAAAGATTGTTTACAAAATCAGCTGAGCTTTCTTGGGATGATGGCTCCGATGAAGAATATTTAAAACAAAAATAAGAAGAAGAACCGCAAAAGGAGGGCTTGACAAGGGTCCGACGTTCTATAGTACGACGTCAAACCCACATCAGGCTGAGACGTCAAGTCCATTTCGCATGTTCGAAGTCAGACGGGCTCGACGCAAACGGTGCAGAATCGCGAGATGTAAGGCGGATCCTCTTGCTCTGCTCACTCTCAGATCAGGCTCTGTCTCACTGATCGGGGCTTTGATGTCAAGCTCCTGTCAGACTCAGATTTCTTAGAGGGAGGGAGTTAATAGGCTGCCTCATGTATGTGACCCTGACTACTCGCCCAGACCTATCGGCAGCAGTTATTTAATTGACAGACAAGTTCATCGATGCACCTCACGGCGAAATATGTGGATGGTCGGTGTGCGTAACCACTCATCTCCTAAGGCTGTGAACCATTCCACCGATTCGTTTAACTTTTAGTTAAAATTTGACAGTTCGATGGTTATTTCTCCGTGGTTAAAAATAACCCTGCTCCGGAGCATGGTTAGATTTGACAGTTCGATAGTTAAACTTTGCTCGCGAGAAAATTGGCGCCAAATCCATTTTGTTTCAAATAACTATCAATCTGTCAAAACTTAAATGGGTCGGTTTCGTGGTGAAATTTTAACCACGATGGGAAAATAACCATCGAACTGTCAAATTTTAACTAAAAGTTAAACGAATCGGTGGAATGGTTCACAGCCTAAGATAAGTTTTTTTGAGTAACGATGCCATTACAAAAGAGAAGAGTCTACTACTAGCCATTGAACGGTTCGGACAGGGTCCAAATTACCGAGGAATTGAATCCAAAATATATGTGTAGTGTTTAAGCAAAATAAATGTAGTTTCTGTTAAATCAAGTGTTGTTTAATAAGCCAATGTAGTGCGATGTGTAATGTGCTGGGGACCTTAAGCAAATAAATATGTAAATGTGTAAACGACGTGTTGAATTTGGACTAAAAGCCCGAGGAAACCAACCCAAAGCCCACGAATAGAATCCCAATCGGCCGCCCAAGATTGTGTTCACCTCAGCCCCCACACCCAAACCAAAAATTTCTGTCATGCTCTGCATTAATCGTTTTTATACAGTTTCTGCATATGAATAATGCAAGAAATGCATAAAAAAAATCTGCAGGGTCTTGTATAATAAGTTTCATACATCATTTCAACTACCACATTCATCTTCCGCACTCTCCACTTCATGTAGCAACAAATAAAGAACAGGCGAAACATGCAAGAATCTCTCCATGCCGGTTTCGAACCCACACTCTTATAATATAATTACGTGTCTTACGAAAAATCTGCCGTGTGCAATATACACTTTGTTATTGTGGTAGTGAGTCACATAGCTGCTTTATTTCAGAAAATCGGTTCGTCTTGTTTGTCTGGTAGTGACTGGCAGCGCGGTCAACTTTGAGTGCACGGTTTCAGCGGAACGACGATTTTCCCCAGTTCTCGCATCAGTGTGAAGTGACATAAAAGTGACATCTGCCGGGTCGTCGTTGTCGAAGCGGATAGCAAACAAATGAGGTGTATTTTCTGGCCTGCTGCGGAATTGACCTCAGCTGGGCGTTCCATTCGTGGCGGCCAAATTCGGAATAAAAGTTAGCGACGAAATTGCGACGGAGCTCTTGGCAACTGTTCTGTGGTTACGGATGCTGTAATATGCTGGTGATAACATCACGTACCGTATAACGCTGGCTTAGCGCTGGAAAGCAAAACAGGCGACGTTTTTATGCAGCAACAAGCGGGGGATGGCATAGTGAACAAAATGGACTGCGAATGCCAATGGCAATAAAAGCGTGGGCTTAATTATGTAGGACAGTGAAATTTTGTGACGAAAAGGAAGTGCTGCAGATGATTAGTGGTGATGAGCAGACCGGATAAATGATTCTCTTTTAGGGAGCCGACGGACAGGAACAGTTGATTCATGCTCAATTTTGAATGCCGACGGTAATCTAGTTATCCGGCATTCTCTAGAAAGTGAACTCGACGCCGAAGGAACACAACAACACATCCCAAGTAACCAAAAGTTTCTTTGAAAATAGGTTTTTTGTTTAATCAGCTTGACCGAACAGATTAAGCGAAAAACGATTTTTTGAAGAAACTTGGTTACTTGAGTGGGCTGCAAATTCTAATGTCGGTGGCCTTACAACTATCACATCAATAGCAGAGTGGAAGCGAAGTGCAACACCATATGGAATACGCCGACGGAAGCAAGCCATCTTTACTGATAGTGGTCACAACATTCTTCAGGTGTGCAGGTGTGGCGGAAAGCAGTACCACCGGAGGAAGCACGGCTACTTCAGCAACAAGTTCGATTGATAATAAAGCAACAGGTAAGGCAAGATTGATCTGAAGACCAAAATTTACAGATACGGATGAAATTACATTCTCGGGCACTTATTCAAAAGGACGTATGTGATTTTGTAAACAAAGATTCAATCGTCGATTTATCCAATCTGATGGCACTCCCATGCAAACAAACACCACCAACAGGTAGCCGTAGCCTTCCCCTTGCTGTCTATGGCGATGGTTTGCGTGGGAAGGCTATCAGATTGGATAAATCGACGTTTGAATCTTTGTTTACAAAATCACATACGTCCTTTTGAATAAGTACCCGAGATGTTTGTTTTAGTTCATTTAGTGTATACAGTGCAGTTGATGATTCATACTGCCTCATCACTAATGCAAACGCCTACACTGAGAAAAGCGACATGGTAACGCCTACTATATCAAGGGTAATGCTAAAAACATTCTACCAATTGATTTCGGTAGAACACGAAATGTATTTGAATCGACCAGATAAGCAGTGGATTTTACTATGTTGTTTACTGGTTTAGAATACAGTAGGTTTTACCACAGATAACAGATATTTAGGCTAGAACAAATTTTATTGAAAATCATGTGTAAACTTTTGAATTGATATACGTTGGCCTACTACTGCCATCTACTCAACTGATTGCGGCAGTACACACGGACGCAGCTGATTAACAACCGCCGAACGCAGCCAATGCATTTGACAGCCACATTCGGGCTGCGTTTTCAATAACAATGATCCTTGCGCCATCTCCAATCGATTGCCAAACGCGGTACCAATTTAAAATACATTTGAATCAATGGTTGCGGATGTTTACACACGTATCGGATGTCAGCTTCAATATCTGTTATCTGTGGTTTTACTATACTTACGTCAGGTATACTATAAACCATAGCACATACACAAAGTGGAATTCACCACGGAATGAGGGTTCATTTTACTATAATACGGTGAGAAAATACTATGCGTTTGTTTAATAATGTTTGATAATTTCCGATTTCAATTAGGGGCCATCCACAAAGTACGTCACGCTCCTAGGGGGGCGTGACGACGTGACGACTCATACAAAATTTTTAGAGGTTTAATACAAAAAGTGTGACGAAGGGGGGAGGGGGGGTTGAAAATAGCCAAATTTTGCGTGACGTACTTTATGGATCTTCCCTTATGCGAAAGGAAGAAAACATAATTTTGATAACACTTTATTATATATTTATACAGTATACATGTTGTATCACTCAAATTCCCACATCTAGGAGGAAATTTGTTGGTATAAAACTAATCTTGTGCCGTCTCGTGTGAATTCAGGAACTGGGAGATGGATTATTTGAACGCCAGTGGACAATAAGCAGGAACTTCGGCTGAAACTGGACCTGAGCATCTTTTCCATTGACACGGAGGAGTGCACTTCCATGATACTATTTTCTGCGTATACTTTTTTCTGGAATCAATTGAATTGATAATCATTATTGTTGGAGCCTGAAATGGAATTGTTGGTTTAAGAAACGTACCAACATTGTTTCTCTCATCGTCGTTTCATCACACAAATGAAGGATTTCGTTCTTATACATAATATTATGCACTCGATAAACTTGATTTAATTCCAAGTTTTATTCGGTGTTGTTGCATTCGTCGATAAGATACCTACACAGTAAACTCAGATTACTGGGGTCGGTAAAATTTTACCGGGTTTTCAAACAGCTGAACGTTCGGTAATCAACCCAGTAATTTTTTGGATTACCGAACGCTCAGTAATTAAAAAATATCATGAACTGTCAAAAATTACAATTTGTTCGGTAACAAATTGACGACGTGTTCAGTAATTTCATTACAGTGAATGTCAATAAACTAACAGGACGTCGGTAAAAGTTTAACAATATTTTCGGTAAAACTTTAAATGTATTACCGATCGATCTGTAAATAGATGATTTTTTTTTGGTATCGAAATTCAAAATAGAAAATAATATTATAAATAGAATATAAGTAAGTATTATGTTCAACAACAAATGGGATATTTAATGTGAACATCTTGGTGGAAATGACGCAGTTCTAGAATCGCAATGTCTTTTTCCTTTGGAAAAGAATTAAGAAAGAATAGAAAAAAAGGAAGAAGGAATTGCGATCTTTGAATCGCAAAGTTTAAGAATGTACGATTCACTTTTTCATTAAAAATACCGGAAAACATTATTTAAATGTTGCTAAATATTTATAGTTATTCTATTATGTTCCTCCATCCTTCCACAATGTTCCAACATTATTTTATTCTGAATCAAAGATGAAAATACTTTTGAAAATATCATAAATATGTAAACTCAAGCAAAACCACGCTAGGAATAAAACCGCAACATATTGCAAATGGCGATTAGATTTGTAATCAAGTTGCAATTGCTGGTTAACAGTTGTGTTCGGTAATTTTGGAAGTATATTTGATGGGGTGTTCAGTAGAATTCATATTTTACGGTCAGTCTCAGTATTTTTTTACCGTACAGACGAACAAAAACTGATTGCCGAAGCAATCAGTAGTTTTTTTTGCGGTCTTCAGTACTTTTATTCCAATAAACTGAGTCACCGGTAAAAAATATCAATTTTGACATTAGGTTTGCTGATATCTCAGTAAAATCGTAAATTACTGAGCAAGGTCTGTAAATTTTTTTACCGAACAACAGAACCCTGGTTAAGTGTGTATGTATGGAATTTAAACAAGAAATTAATCTATGTTGGTCAATGAATAGGCTGACCATACGTACCGTATTTAACGGGACAGTCCCGTTTTTCAGACCTTTTTGTGCTGTCCCGTCGTAATCTAAAAAATCCTCAATTTGTCCCGTTTTTTCATTGATTCTGCCAAAGAGCTCCAAAATATTATTCAAACAAAATCAATATTTTAGGCCGGAATCTAAAATCAAATACCTACAGAGAAAGTGTTTTTTATGTCTTCATTTGAGAGATTAACAGCCCTCGGCTGGATCATCTCTCAACAAATAAATTGTACGAAACCCACAAAAAAAAAAGTGTTAGATGTTATGTTATTAGTTTTGTTTTTAGAAGAATAGGGTAAAGTGACCAATAGTGGACCCCCAACCAATAGTGGACCCTCCAGCCATTTTTGCATTATTACTGCACAATGTCAACATTTCGCTATGAAATTCTATCGGGAGAACCTACCTTACAGTCCTATGATTTGATTACATGCGTTGGAAATGCTATGGAAAGTCAAATTAGATGATTTTTAACAATTCTATAAAAAATAAACACGAGAGTGTCCATTATAAGAATATTTTGGGGGTCCATAATAGGGAAGAAGAACGTCCCGAAACGGGACATGAAAATCAAATGAAGTGTCGACTATAGGGAAGCAATTTGCTATTATGGACCCCCAGGGGGTCTACTATAGGGCAAATTCAGTTAGACTTTAAAATGTTAATTTCAACGAATAACGTCGTGTATTTGGGTGTTTTATGTATGTATCGTAAAGAGGGGATGCAGAGCTTGTTGTTAGACATCAAGCAGAGTTAATATTTTGAAAATTTCTAAGCCGTTTGACAAGAAGAGCAAAATTTCGCTACTAGGGGGTCCACTATTGGGCATTTTACCCTACTAGCTATGCCGTTTTGTATTTTCCATTGATGGATTTTTCTTTAGATTTTTCATAGTTGATGACAACATGTGCCGGGCAATTTATTTCATGCAGTTTCATTTAAATTATTTTTTTCTGCTTATTCCGGAGGCATTACAATTTGGCCAATTTCATCAGTGGTAGTAACTTGATAAGCACATATTTTCGGAAAATCAGGCTACGCCTCAACGTTAATAAAATAAAGCGCAGGGACAGACATTCTAATTTTCAAATTAGGCTCATTTTCAATTATCCTTTTTGAATTTTCCGAAGTAGATAGGGGAAACCGCCAAATGTTGAACGGCTAATTTTGTCGCCTATTGTTGAACTCTCATAAGAAATGCACGTGCGTTCAACAATAGGCGAAGAAATTAGCCGTTCAACATTTGGCGAATTACCCTAATTCATTTTTGCCTTTCTCGTATACAAAGTATACGTAAAGGCTATATGTTCACTCCAAAAACAAACTTTTTATAGAAGGCTCGGAGACCCATAGTGTTATATACCAATCGACTCAGCTCGACGAATTGAGGTGATGTCTGTGTGTGTGTGCGTGTGTGTGTGTGTGTGTGTGTGTGTGTGTGTGTGCAACCAATTTACTCGCAACAGGTTGCATTCGACGCATTATACTGCCCCATTGTTTCCTATTGAAAATTGGACAGATCGGACTATGGGCTTGGAAGTTATGGCCAAAATACTTTTCCTCATAAAAAAGCACGTAAAAAAGTCTAGCTCACTTTTAATGCACTTACCCTAAACGGATTCCCTCACAACAGGCTGCATTCGACGCAGTATCTTACTCCATTGTTTCCTATTGAAAATTGGACGGATCGGACAGTGGGTTTGGTAGTTATGGCCAAAATACTTTTTCTCATAAAAAAGCGCGTAAAAAAGTCTAGCTCATTTTTAATGCACTTACCTTGAACGGATTCCCTCACAACAGGCTGCATTCGACGCAGTATCTTACTCCATTGTTTCCTATTGAAAATTGAACGGATCGGACAATAGGCTTGGTAGTTATGGCCAAAATACTATTTTTTACCGCACGAGAAAGGCATCATCACCGCTAGGTGGATTAATCTGGGTTTTTTTTTTCAAATTTACTTTGTCGCAAATTTTTACATCAAATGATTGATTTGATTCTTTTCGAACAATTAAAATTTATTCAAAGTTTTTCTTAATAGTTCTGAATATTTCGAAATCATCCACTGTAAAAAAACGACAGGGAAAAATAATTTATAAACCAACTGAACGAAATCGAGTTTAAGGCAGTTTCAAACCGAGGGAAAATATGGTCGGATTAAAAGCTAGATTTAAGGTCCGCACGTACTTTATAGGTAGTTTGCACATCAGGGGCTTGTCTCAAATTTCGCATTCAAGAGTTACGGGATACCGTTAAGAAAAATTAGAAATTCGGCAAGATTTAAAAAATAATCAAGCGCCAATCTCCTAGAGCACGAGTTGTAAATCTGACTACAAATTGCCCAGGATTTTTTTTTTTATCTTTTGCGACGAAATTGTATGAGTCCTGCTTTTTTGGGAGCACATGAGCACGTTTATTCTCATGCGCCAACCATATTCATGGGAATAATTAAAATTACTTTTTATCAATTATCAAAAAGATTTTTTTCCACTTATATTCATGAAAAAGAGATAAGGCACGGGAAATCAATAATCCCATCCTATTGCTCTTTTCGCATTTGTCTTTTGATTTTTTGCCTTTCTCGTATACAAAGTATACGTAAAGGCTATATGTTCGCTCCGAAAACAAACTTTTTATAGGGGGCTCGGAGACCCATAGTGTTATATAACGATCGACTCAGCTCGACGAATCGAGGTGATGTCTGTGTGTGTGTATGTGTGTGTGTGTGTATGTGTGTGTATGTGCGCAAAAAGTCTAGCCCACTTTTCAGGTACTTATAAGTTGCATTCAACGCAGAATCCTGTCCCATTGTTTCCTATTGAAAATTGGCGGTATCGGACTATGGGCTCAGAAGTTATGGTCAAAATACTTTTTTTTAGACAACAACGAGTGGAAAAGTCTAGCCCATTTTTTAGGCACTTACACTAAACCGATTTGCTCGCAACAAGTTGCATTCAACGCAGAATCCTGTTCCATTGTTTCCTATTGAAAATTGGCCGGGTCGGACTATGGGCTCAGAAGTAATGGTAAAAACCCAGATTAATCCACCTAGCGGTGATGACGCCTTTCTCGTGCTTTAAAAAAATAGTATTTTGGGCATTACTTCTAAGCCCATCGTCCGTTTGGGCCAATTTTTAATAGGAAATAATGAGACAAGATTCTGCGTCTAATGCAACCTGAAGCGACGAAATCGGTTCAGGGTAAGTGCATTAAAAGTGAGCTAGATTTTTTTACGCGCTTTTTTCTGAGAAAAAGTATTTTGGCCATAACTACCACGCCCATTGTCCGATCCGTCCAATTTTCAATAGGAAACAATGGGGCAGTATACTGCGTCGAATGCAGCCTGTTGTGAGGGAATCCGTTTAGGGTAAGTGCATTAAAAATGAGCTAGACTTTTTCACGCGCTTTTTTATGAGAAAAAGTATTTTGGCCATAACTACCACGCCCATTGTCCGATCCGTCCAATTTTCAATAGGAAACAATGGAGCAAGATACTGCGTCGAACGCAGCCTGCTGTGAGGGAATCCATTTAGGGTAAGTGCATTAAAAGTGAGCTAGACTTTTTTACGCGCTTTTTTATGAGGAAAAGTATTTTGGCCATAACTTCTAAGCCCATAGTCCGAATCGGCCAATTTTCAATAGGAAATAATGGGGCAGTATACTGCGTCGAATGCAACCTGTTGCGAGTAAATTGGTTGAGGGTAAGTGCAAAAAAAGTGAGCTAAACTTTTTGCTCTTTTGGTGCGCACATACACACACACATACACACACACACACACACACGCACACACACACACAGACATCACCTCAATTCGTCGAGCTGAGTCGATTGGTATATAACACTATGGGTCTCCGAGCCTTCTATAAAAAGTTTGTTTTTGGAGTGAACATATAGCCTTTACGTATACTTAGTATACGAGAAAGGCAAAAAGTGAGCGAGACTTTTTTACGCGCTTTTTTATGAGAAAAAGTATTTTGGCCATAACTCCCAAGCCCATAGTCAGATCCAGCCAATTTTCAATAGGAAACAATGGGGCAGAATACTGCGTCAAATGCATTCTGTTGCGAAGAAATCGGTCAACGGTAAGTACAAAAAAAGGGAGCGAGACTTTTTTACGTGCTTTTTTATGAGAAAAAGTATTTTGGCCATAACTCCCAAGCCCATAGTCCGATCCGACCAATTTTCAATAGGAAACAACGGGGCAGAAGACTGCGTCAAATGCATCCTGTTGCGAAGAAATCGGTCAAGGGTAAGTACAAAAAAGTGAGCGAGACTTTTTTACGCGCTTTTTTATGAGAAAAAGTATTTTGGCCATAACTCCCAAGCCCATAGTCCGATCCGGCCAATTTTCAATAGGAAACAATGGGGCAGAATACTGCGTCAAATGCAACCTGTTGCGAAGAAATCGGTCAAGGGGAAGCACAAAAAAAGTGAGCGAGACTTTTTGCTCTTTTGGTGCGCACATACACACACACATACACACACACACACACGCACACACACACAGACATCACCTCAATTCGTCGAGCTGAGTCGATTGGTATATAACACTATGGGTCTCCGAGCCTTCTATAAAAAGTTTGTTTTTGGAGTGAACATATAGCCTTTACGTATACTTAGTATACGAGAAAGGCAAAAACTTTGTTTTAGACAACAACGAGTGGAAAAGTCTAGCCCATTTTTTAGGCACTTACACTAAACCGATTTGCTCGCAACAAGTTGCATTCAACGCAGAATCCTGTTCCATTGTTTCCTATTGAAAATTGGCCGGGTCGAACTATGGGCTCAGAAGTAATTGTAAAAAAAACTTTGTTTTAGACAACAACGAGTGGAAAAGTCTAGCCCATTTTTTAGGCACTTACACTAAACCGATTTGCTCGCAACAAGTTGCATTCAACGCAGAATCCTGTTCTATTGTTTCATATTGAAAATTGGCCGGGTTGGACTATGGGCTCAGAAGTTATGGTCAAAATACTTTTTTTTAGACAACAATGAGTGGAAAAGTCTAGCCCATTTTTTAGGCACTTGCCCTAAACCGTTGCTCGCAACAAGTTGCATTCAACGCAGAATCCTGTTCCATTGTTTCCTATTGAAAATTGGCCTGATCGGACTATGGGCTCAGAAGTTATGGTCAAAATACTTTGTTTTAGACAACAACGAGTGGAAAAGTCTAGCCCATTTTTTAGGCACTTGCCCTAAACCGATTTGCTCGCAACAAGTTGCATTCAACGCAGAATCCTGTTCCATTGTTTCCTATTGAAAATTGGCCGAATCGGACTATGAGCTCAGAAGTTATGGTCAAAATACTTTTTCTTAGACAACAAGGAGTGGAAAAGTCTAGCCCATTTTTTAGGCACTTACCCTGAACCGATTTGCTCGCAACAAGTTGCATTCAACGCAGAATCCTGTTCCATTGTTTTCTATTGAAAATTGGCCGGATCGGACTATGGGCTCAGAAGTTATGGTCAAAATACTTTTTTTTAGACAACAACGAGTGGAAAAGTCTAGCCCATTTTTTAGGCACTTGCCCTAAACCGATTTGCTCGCAACAAGTTGCATTCAACGCAGAATCCTGTTCCATTGTTTCCTATTGAAAATTGGCCGAATCGGACTATGAGCTCAGAAGTTATGGTCAAAATACTTTTTTTTAGACAACAAGGAGTGGAAAAGTCTAGCCCATTTTTTAGGCACTTACCCTAAACCGATTTGCTCGCAACAAGTTGCATTCGACGCAGAATCCTGTCCCATTGTTTCCTATTGAAAATTGGCTGGATCGGACTATGGGCTCAGAAGTTAAGGTGTATTTTCTGTGTCACGCAATAAATAAAAAAAAATTGATGAGCATGACATCAAATTCTCCAAAGGCAGGTTCCCAAGTAGCACACGCAACATCTTCCGAAAAGCACCTTGTTTCTATTCAGTTTCATTAAAGGCATTGGAAAAACATCAAAGCACGAAAAAGTTGTATCAAGATGTCAAAAACGTTCGAGTTTGGATAAATGTTTCAATAACATTGCAATGCAGTACGTGTTTGACATTTGGAAACAAACAACCAAAGAATACTGCACTTTATGTTGCAAACACGAAACAAAATCATCAAGTTGCATATTTTTTACCATGTAACTTCAATGCGTCTTTAGAAATTTATTTGTTTCATTAAATTAAGTTGCAAATAAGTTGAGTGTGTCTTCATGTTTAATTTAGCATCGTTCAACGTTTAGACAACCCGCAATTTTTCCGGTGATGGTGCAATCAAGTAACAGAAAACCCGAGTACAAAACTTCATAATCGTATGGTTTTGCCTTTCTCGTACAACAAAGTTGTACCTGAAAGGCTTTCATTTCACTCCCAAAACGTACTTTTTATAGAGCGCTTGTAGACCCATAGTATTATATACCATTCGATTCAGCTCGACAAACTGAGCAAATGTCTGTCTGTCCGTGTGTGTGTCCGTGTGTGTGTGTGTGCGTATGTGTGTGCACGTTGAAACATTAGACAATTTTTCTAGTACTAAACCTGAATCGATTTTGCTACAACAAGTTGCATTCGATGGGGAATGTTTTCTTCTTGTTCGCTATTGAATTTCATAATGATGGCACGGCTCAAAAAATAGTAAATATTCAAAGAGTTATGAGACATCATTATTTCGTAACAAATAAGCTATCGATTTTAGGTTATGTTCTCCCAAGACACAATTTATTCGAAACCGGCACACTGACAGCATAGAATACACAGCTTACACGGAAGAAAAAAAAAATTCACAAAGAAACATAGAAACCCATTAATGAGTTAAAAGTACCTATTTTAAGATTTCATGTATACACTGAAAATTCTAGTTTATTTTTCAAAATGACCTAAGAAACATATTTTCATGAATGAATTTTAATATTGCGATCAACAGACCAATATGATAGCTTTTGATTGCGGTACACAAATTAATTCATGAAAAAAAGGTGACATATGTTCTTTTTAAAAGTTAAGCGTCATTTCTGCCATTTCTTTCCCCTATGGGCCGATGTGAGCAGTGAGAAGTGAAAAGTGAGACGTGAGAAGTGCGAAGTGAGGAGTGAAAAGTAAGAAGTAAGAATTAGAATTAAGAATAAGAATGAAAAATGAGAAATGAAAAATCACCAGATGATCCGAAATGAAAACGAAAATGTTTTTCCAAATTTAATCTAGACTATCCTTTGAAAAGAGCTGAATTTTTTTTTGCTAATATTTTCAAATGGATATAATAGAAAAACGACGCATCCCACAAAAAAAGTGTTGTATGGATGACCATCGCAAAATCAGTCAAAATTTCTAGTGAAAATATTGGAAACAATCCAAATTGAGCCCTCCACTGAAAAAAATCAGTTTAAAAATTTTAAAGTCGATTTGCGAAAAAATGCTCTTTTTTATTTAAATGAAATTTTGTCTCAAGATAGGTGATTATGTTCCCTACCAACCGTCCATACATCGCAAGCGGGGCACGCCTAAGGAAAAAAGTTTTTCTAACAAAAACTTTTTCTTGTCAGAATTATTTTCAGTGTATTTTCATCTGAAACTAAACCAATGAAAGCCATCGTTATAGAACCCCAAGCAAATCTATTTTTATGATACATTGTCTAATTTAGTCACTAAATATAGTTTGTTTTTAAATTAAGAGTAATATTAAAAAGGGGTTTATATCTTCAAAAAATATTATATTCCATTATTAGCTTCTTTAGTTGCGACCAGCTACGACCAAAACATTGTACTTTGCCTGACTGTACAGGAATACTTAATATGAGTATATATGTATACATATGTTAAATCCACCCCTTAAAGACACTGAAAAATCAATTCCGTCAAGAAAAGTTTTTGTTAGAAAACTTTTTTCCCTTAAAAGTGCCCGGCTTGCGATGTATGGACGGTTGGTAGGGAATATAATCACCTATCTTGAGACAAAATTTCTTCCAAATCAAAAAGAGCGTTTTTTTGCAAATTGACTTTTATTTTTTTAAATTGTTTTTTTTAGTGTAGGGTTCTATTTAGAGTTTCTCAAAAAGTTTTATTGGAAAGTTTGAATGATTTTGCGACAGTCACCCATTCAACACTTTTTTGTAGGAAGCGTCGTTTATCGATTATATCCATTTGAAAAAATCAGTAAAAACAAGTTTGACCCTTTTCAAAAGATAGTCTGCATCAGATTTGGAAAACCTAAGTATGCACTTTTCTTTTTACAGCACCTTTTAAGTATTGACCAATAAATTGACAAAAAGTCAACTTAACAATAAGAACACTTGCAAGTTCCCAAAAAGTCCTATTTGGCTTCATGCATTTCTATTACATTTCTCGCATAACTTTTCAAAAGGACCTAAGTAACATTTTTTCATGAATTCTCGCTTAACTTTTCAAAAGCACCTAAGTAACATTTTTTTCATGAATTAATTTGAATACTGCAATCAATAGTTTTCATGTTGTTCTGTTGATTGCAGTACTCAAATTAATTCATTAAAAAAATGTTACTTAGGCCCTTTTGAAAAGTTATTCGAGATTTATAGTACAGCAAAAAGCCATCTAGTAGAAAATCTAGATGGATTATTCCATTGCTGACAAACGTTCATTTCGAACCAAAAACCGCAAGTTGCTGGTTGATTTTTTTGTCATACACACTTAAAAGCCAAATTTTATTTCGGTAAAATTATTTGACGAACTTGTTCTGTAAAATTTCTTTTAGCCGGAATGTCGTCAAAAAATATTGTTTCGCCGAAATATTTTAAATTGCATTGCCGAAAATCGGCCATATAAATGTACTACTGAAATTCGGCAATATGTGTTGCGATCGCCATCGGTAAACTATCAACTTTACCGATTTTCGGAGAAGTTCATTTACTAAACGTCAGAATGTCACAAAAACACGTGCTTGAAAATAGGAAAAAATTAATTGATTCTAGGCGGCGGCTACAGAAACTGTATTCATGTAAGTTTTAAATTCCGAATTTAGTCTATTTTGATCTTAAATGTTTATATTTTTAGTACATTTCATCGAATTACCAGAGAATACGAGAAAGGCGTCAATTGTTGATTACGACCCACGCTGCGGCATCGATATTGCTGCCATGGATTTATGGTCTTGATATACAGTCTTTCAGCTCGCCATCTTTGAGCACAAAACACGATTATAGATGACTATAGAACATGAATTGCTTTTATAATATTTTTACTTGTATATTTTATTGAAAATATTCCAATAAGGTTATAAATTTATTGTTTGCTCCGAGTTGTGTTTTATGGTTATTCTATTTTTAATTTACATATTATATTCCATTGAAAATGAAAAAAAAACAAATAATTACATTATTTCGGTAAAGCACTTTGCCGAGCAATTCGGTAACACATTACCGAACGACCCGGTAAATTTTGACAGCTAGATGATTTCGCATATTTTACGACCAATCGGCAATCTGAACTTTTGCCGAGATTTTTACCGACATCTCAGCTGTTGGATTCTCGGTAATTAATTTTGCCGGCCTCGGCGAAAAAAAATAAGTGTGTATACTCTGTCTCGCTCAAACCAACAGCGAATAATCTAAAGACTACTTTCACGAACACTTTATTGTCAGATTTTCTGGATATGATACACTGCGCGGCGTTTGTAATGTTCCCAAATGGGTACTTGCACAAAACTTCACGCGGCGAATGACTGTCGAAAGGTACGGCCGCGACAAACGATACACCGCAATGCTATTCATCCATAAGAATCAAGTAAACGGTAGAAAGCGCGGCGGTACCTTTCATGAAAGGTTCGCCGCGTGCAATTTTGAGAAAATCAGGCAATAAGGACCAGCCACTTTAACCGACCGTGTCCATTTAGCAAGTATGGTGTTGAATATAATCTGTAGATTAAAAAAAACAGTTTAATAAAGTAAAAAAAACTCAGCAAGTAACCGCACAATATTGAGTAAAACAAATTAAGTGTGTAGCATTTCCACATTCAATGAATAAATTTCGCACCGTGTATACTGACAGCATTAAAGTTTGTGTTGCTTCTTTCGTGCTTTATTGATGATGCTAACAAAAGATATTTTAGTTACTAGATAAAGATTGTCGCTGTCGTCGCTGTCCGGAACATCTTTTGCTGGCGAGGATAGGGGAGCTAAATGTCAAAGAAGGAAAATCCATACGATTTGACAGGTATGTACCACACATGTTTCGGACAGCAGAACAAAGGGAACAGTAGCGACAATCTTTATCTAGTAACTAAAATATCTTTTATGCTAACCTCTCAAGCAAAGCTTTCCAAAGCTTCAAATGTGGAACACGAAAACTAACACACGCACTATAGAGACCGAAGCCGATGACTTTATCCGCTCGCATCAACACAGAGTTGTAAAAATTTCATCGTTGGAAATAAAAATCGCATTCGTACATGCTTTCTCGTGCGCTCGTTACGTTTGCTGCCATTTTTTCCTGCTTTGGAAGGAAAGAAGAGGCGTGTCATTGAGGCTAACTGCTTATTGGGTTGGGTGGTTTGGGTGGAATGATGGTGTAGTTTGGGCATTTGGGTGATTTGAACATAACGTTCGTTTTCATACACCTCATTATTTCCATTATGCGGCTTTTTCCATTGATATTTATGTGAATTGTGTTGTTAATTTTCACAAATGTACTTGTACAATTATTACACAAAAGGCATGCAAAATCAATGTATGACATACAACTAGTTTTATTGAACTTTAATATTACATTGGTGAAAAAACACTACGTGGGAATCGGCCCTAAAACAATTGTAGACGCGCTGTCTGGACAGTTAATCCATATTGTATTTTATAATGTATTTTTTAAAACGTGCCGCTGCGCTAATTATTGTACTATTTACCCACGATCGCATATTTGTAACATATGCATTTTTTCCTTTCTCGTACAACAAAGTTGTACCGAAAGGCTATATGATTGCTCCAAAAAACTTTTGATAGACCCATAGTGTTACATACCGATCTACTCAGCTCGACAAACTGAGATGACGTCTGTTTTTTTTTGTGTATGTATGTGTATGTGTACAAATTTTGTAGACACACGTTTTAGAACTTAGAATTATCCGATTTACTCGCAACAAGTTGCATTCGACAGGGAATTGTTTGCTGTTGAAAATGGGCCCGATCATTGCTTTTCGGAATTATTGAAAAATCATTGTTTTTTCCCACAGGTCCCCCTTGGAAAAAAAATCAAAAAACAATTGTTTTTGAATGGTGGCAAGGCAAAAATATTAAAAATGATCGAAAAAATGTGATCTATTCACCCAAAGAGCTTTTTTGACCTTTTTAAAGTGATTTTTTCAATATATTTTATAATGCACGAGAAAGGCATCATCACTGCTAGGTGGATTAATCTGGGTTTTTATAGTGAGTCAACATGCAGTCCCTTCGTAGTGTTGAATGGTGCTGTGGTAGAGTGAAGGGCTATCAATCACAAGATCCATAAATCGAATCCAGTTTTATATTTTTATTTTTTTTTTTTCGCTGTAATATTTTGCACCATTATTGTAATTTTACTGCAATCGAAGGATGTTTCCATAGGCTCCACCTCTTGCGCTTTTTAGATTGCAAAAGAGTTATATTTGATGCCACATACGCAAAGATTGTTTCTTTCCGAATAGTTGCAACGCAGTGAAATGTTCAGTAGTGATACAAGTTGTGCTGCTTGGGTTTATTTATCGCTTTATGGTCTGTCGAGCACCTAATGAGGCATTCCACGGGGGCATGTCAGTCGATCCTGAGCGACCATTTCGAAAATATTTGAAACTCTGCACAGTTTTTCAATTTCATCTAAATCGTCATTTTTCGATATCAAATCTTCATATTGAGTCACGACTAACTTTTCAAAAGGGTGTATGTGAAAATGGTTCAAAAATATTTAAAAAGCTGCACAGCAAAAACGGAATGTTCGATTGTTATGATTTTTTCAGCAAAGTTAGACAACTAAATGGTGATTCTTAAAAAAATGTGCACAGTAAAAAAAAATTTTTTTGCCTTTAAAAATATCATTTTTGTCACAAAAACTCAAATATCTCAAAACCCTATTTTTTTTCGAACGTAATTTTTTTAGGGAAAACGGTCCATTATATTAGCTATCTACCATAAAAATTTGGTGATGGTAAACTAATAAACAAAAAAGTTATGACATTTCAAACATTTCACAATTTTTACATTTATTAAAAAAAATTTTTTTTCTGTGTAAGTTATTTCGAGAATTGCAGTTTGATGCAGATTTTATTGTTAAGGGACGTGATTTAAACAAGTTGTTTTCATGATATTTTGATTTAATTATTCATAGCATCTATAAGAAACTTAGGCACGATCCAGTGTTGTGATCAAAAGTATTGATAGTGTCATAATTTTCATTGCACGTGACTGGCGAAAAATTCTTTTAATAGTGTTGAAACCTGTTGATAATAACGTTGATAGAAACATATCAGAAATGTTATTTTTAAGACAAAAGCTGCAAAATCAAAGATTTATATACACGTGTACGTCTATAGTTTACCTGCAAAAATATACCTCTTAGAGAATAGACTTTATGATCGGGAGGAAACGGGTATCTTCAACAACAACAAATGCATGATAGGTACATACCATGACAATGCTCACGAAAAAGCAAAAAATTACTACTACTAAGGTTGTTAAAGATCTTATAGTAATTTTTTCTTCAGTCAAGCAAATGACACCAAACTAGTCAGTAAAAACTTAAAAGTGATTTTGTTTATTGAAATATTACGAACAACATGAGTAGCCGCCTTCTCAACTGTTGTAGGCCATTTGATGGAAAAAGTGTTCAAAAGAGTTACGAAATCTCACCGAAAGCACCATAGATAAACTGAAAGCGACTGGTTATGCTCCAATGTCCACATTGAATACAAATTTACGCATTTGCACGTCCTGCCGTCTAAACGTTGACAAAAGAGCAATCTGTATATCATCGGTTGAGCAGAGCGCAGGAAGTTCGAAAACGACAGCAACTGAGGAATTGCCAGATGTATCGACAACAACTGAGGAATTACCAGAAGTATTAAGTGCTGAGAGCCTTGCCACCGTACCATCAGTGAAATCTGTTTCAACAAATCAATCGGAAGATGAGTGTATCCAAAAGGTCAACATCGAACGCTTTAACGAGGGCATAGCTGGGATAAAAGTGACTCCAATTAAATGGAGTAAGATGGACTACGTTTATTACCCGGAGAAAAAATACCGTGAAATAAACGAAGCTGTACGAAGAAACCTCTTCAAATTAGGACCTGATGATGTGGAAAATACAGACTACGATGAGGTAATTATAAATATGAAGGAAAGGTTCTCGAATGCAGCCACGACAAGGAAAGAAAAATTATTGATTTTGTCGATGCTGCCAAGTTCGTGGTCTATTCAGGATGCCATTGATGAGTTCAAAACCAATAGAAATACAGTGAAAGAGGCAAAACAATTGAAGAATAACTGTCTTTCAACCAAAAATACTAGGTCTAGTACTGCATTAACAGATGAGACAAAAGAAATAGTAGTTCAATATTTTGAAGATGATGAAGTAAGTCGAGCTATGCCTGGTCAAAAAGATTATGTATCAGTAAAAAAAGATGGAAAGCGTCAAGCAATCCAAAAATGATTAATGATGACGACTTTGAAAGAAGCGTACACACGCTTCAAGGAAATTCACGATAATATTAAAATAGATTTTTCCTCATTTGCAAGCCTTCGGCCAAGGCAATGTAAGCTTCTTTCCAATTCAGGAACACATAATGTGTGTGTGTGCACAACCCATGAGAATATTAATCTTATTTTACATAGTTTGAAAAGAATCAATTTAACAAAGGATATTAAAATGTTAACTGGTAGTCTTTTGTGTGAAAATACAACATCAAATTGCTATCTACGATCTTGTTCGGATTGTCCAGATTCTTCATCATTGGAAAATATTTTATTCGCTGAGTTTGAAGAAAAATATATTGATCAGTTATCATTTGAGCAATGGGTGACCACGGATAGGTGTGACATAGAAACTATTGTAAAACCTGTAGATGAGTTTGTGTCATATTTTTGCTTGAAATTAGAAAGTTTAATCCCTCAAGATTTCATTAAAACAGAACAATCCAGCTTTTTAAAAAATACGAAAAATACATTACAAAATGGTTAATTTTTAGTCATTTGTGATTTTTCTGAAAATTACAGCTTTGTATTGCAAGATGAAGTGCAGTCCCATCACTGGAACGTACAACAAGCTACAATTCATCCATTCGTTATTTATTTTAATGGAAGTACGCAAATTGAACACTTAAGTTTTATTATAATTTCCGAAGATTTAAGACACGATTCAGTATCCGTAAACTTGTTCATTGAAAAATGATTAACTTTTACGCGTTGATAAGCATAAAGAAGTCAAAAAGATATATTTCATGTCTGATGGAGCAGCGTCGCAGTACAAAAATCGTAAGAATTTTTCGAGCCTATGTCAATTTAAATCAATGTACGGAATTGATGCAGAATGGCATTTTTGCTACATCACATGGCAAAGGTCCTTGTGATGCTATTGAGGAACAATAAAGCGCATGGCGACAAGAGCAAGTTTAGCCAAAGAACGTGAGCATCCAATTAAAACTGCGAAAGAACTTTTGATTGGGCAAATCGTAGAAAAGAAAAGATTTAACCAAATTATCATTTTGTTTTACTACTACTGAAGAGTACGAAATAAAGGCTTCAGAGCTCAGCGAGCAATTTAATAACGCGAAAACGATCCAAGGAACCCAAAAATTTCACTGTTTCATTCCATTGTCGGAAAATAAAATTAAAGCAAAACTATACTCAAACTGTGCTGATAATAATTCAAAAGTGTTCGATATTTTAAAAAATTTGAATAAAAATAAATAAAAAATAAGCATTAATAAACTGTGTTCATGATATCATAACCCATACCAAAATTCAAACCCAAAACTCTTAGAGTTTCTATAACAACATTGTGTAACTGCCACATTTAATTTAATACTTAGGATAATATTAATTCATTTTTATTTATTTATACATATAATATTTATACATATAATATACATAATATCGATGAATACATAAATATGGAATATCATACAAACAACTTGTTTAACTCACGCAAGGCCCTTAACAATAAAATCAGCATCAAACTGCGATTCTTGAAAAAAGAAATACACGGAAATTTTTTTTTGTTTACTATATGTGAAAATTGTGAAATGTTTGAAATGTCATAACTTTTTTGTTTATTAGTTTACCATCACCAAATTTTTATGGTAGATAGCTAATATAATGGACCGTTTTCCCTAAAAATTACGTTCGAAAAAGATAGGGTTTTGAGATATTTGAGTTTTTGTGACAAAAATGATATTTTTAAAGGCAAAAAATTTTTTTTACTGTGCACATTTTCTTAAGAATCACCATTTAGTTGTCTAACTTTGCTGAAAAAATCATAACAATCGAACATTCCGTTTTTGCTGTGCAGCTTTTAAATATTTTTGAACCATTTTCACATACACCCTTTTGAAAAGTTAGTCGTGACTCAATATGAAGATTTGATATCGAAAAATGACGATTTAGATGAAATTGAAAAACTGTGCAAAGTTTCAACTCAATAGAAAATCATGAATTAAAAATTTTCTTAAATTTTGATGCTGTTGCTTGGAATCGCTCTAATGTGGTACGATAACATGGAATCTATTTGTTTTCTGCAGCAACATGTTTTGCAACATGGCAAGATTGATCATGTGAAGTAAATAAAATTGTACCATTTTGGTACAGATTTATCATACTCGTGCTGAAAAAATCATCTTTTTGCAACTAGTTGCACAAACTATCATTTTCAATACTTTGCAATGAAACTGCCATAGCATCATTCCATGAACGAATATGTACAAGATACAGTGATGACTCGATTTTATATTTGTTCTATTTGACCTCTCTAAAGAATTTTTCTCGACACATTTTATAATGAGCGAGAAAGGCATCATCACCGCTAGGTGGATTAATCTGGGTTTTTTTTCTTAAAACTATTCTTTCTTAGACTTCCAATGCACAAAACCGGCCTTAAGGCTACCTTACACCTCGGAAAATTTTTCCGCCGGATTTTGATCCCCGTGCATTTTAAATGGGGCCGGGATTTTGATTTTCCGGGAATTTGGTCCGCGGATTTTTCCCCATGTATTTTTACATATGCAATGTTTTCGGAATTTGGGCACAGAAAATCAAAATCAGGGCCCCATTCAAATAACACGGGGACCAAAATCCGGCGGAAAATTATCCCGAGGTGTAAGGTAGCCTTTAGGCAGGGTACTTTAACAATTGTGAGTTATTTTCATTGGTAACCTGCCAAATTGCTTACATTAGAAATTTACCTAAATTTACTATACATAATTAATTATTCATAAAATTCTACTTACTATTTACATAAACTATTACCTACTATTGCTCTAAAAATATTAAAACTAAAATGAACTTAAAAGTAACGGGATTGAATTAAAATAAAATTGAACACAAAGTATCGAATATTGAAATACAGAAATTATCTTGCACATCCCTAATCCCATCCCGCATCACACCCGTAACGCACCGTTGACATCGACTGTCAAAGCGACAGCGCATCGCCACCTCCTCGAATCGCAAACCAACACATCGACAGATGAGGCATGAAAAACGACTGGCGATCGCCGAGATCGCTCTCGCAGGTGAACCACCAAAGAAGATAGTCGTTTTTGTGCGCGTTTTTTTCACCTCGTCCGTTTTTTCTTTAACCAGGGACAATACCAGTTCCCCCGTGCAGCCAATCTGGCGTCCATTGTTCTCTGCTGAGTGTGATTAGCTGATACAGCCTAGGCATTCCGGTAAAAATCGAGCCAGGGAAAACACGGTCATCAGCGTAGTGAAGTGAGACGTATTCGGATTACCGTTGTAAAGCGTCGGGGTTTTGCCGAACCTAGTGTGAAGAGCGGTTCCGATAGTCAAGCCTCTGCTGCCGAAAAACGTGTTCTGTTCGACCGTTGACGAGAACGATAAGCGGGCGGCCATTTCGACGCCAACAACGTATTGAACCATCGAACTGCTGCTGCTCCCGAATCCCTCCCAGTGGTTCCCGACGTCAAGAATGTCGGACCGACAGATCGCATGGGCAACGCTAATCCCCCGTTCGGATCCTGGTCGCATGATGCCAATCCCCAGGAGAAATAAATCTCCGCAGTGCTGAAAGTAAGATCAGAAGGAAGAAACTTCGCCGCCTGGCGATGTCCCGGCAGCCTCCTTCGCCGCGGCCCTGCATCCAAACCAACGGAAATGATCAAAGGTGTGTAATAATCCTATTATCCTCATTCCATTCAATCCAGTAATTCATGTTATAATGAGTATTGAGTCGAAAGCATTAAAATGAAATCGTAAACTTCAAATGAACACTGTAATATTTATTAGAGCTTATTCCCAACATTACTATTTTTTCAATTGGATTAGTCCACCTTGACCGTTTTGTTTAAGGGAAGTATTTCCGCTCGCCCGTAACCCCTCCCCGCCCCCAATTTCTCCCAAGAGTTTTAAGAAAAACGACCCTGAGGTCACTAAAGGGCAGACGAAAGTCCCCAGCAAAAGTTTCTCTAACAATTGGCGCTCAACGCAAAAGAAAATCAAAAGAAAAGGTTTCCACTTTAACCCTAAAGTGGAACCCTTTTCAAGTAAGCTCCGGGAGGAATTGGAATCCTTTATTCCAATTGTTCTTATAAAGTGAAAAGGTTTGTATTCATTATAATAATTGCATTCATCAATTTTTCATTTTCTGGTATGGGTTCGGATGATGAGAAATCTTTATAATTGTCGCCTTTCAATCGGCTTTAGAAATTTAATCTATTATACATTGATACATTGTAAATAATTAAGCTTTTAATAAGTGATTCTAAATAACATTCTCATTTACACAGTGCTTCAAATTGTAAATTTTTATTTTTATAATTTAGGCTAGGGTTTAGTTTAACCCTTATGTGAGTGACGGGGTACCCGGGTACCCATTCTGATATTGAAAGTTAAATAACTTGTTGTAGATAAGTTCAAAAACTTTGAAACTTTCTGACATCTCGTAGAATGTTGAAACGAAGCGATGGGCAAAGTTTGAGGTCCAGGTTGCGATTAGAGCGCTTATTAGGGGTCGAAAACTATTTATACCCCTTAAACGAGTGACGGGGTACCCGGGTACCCAATCATATAACAGAGGGCCTGTATATTTATATGAGTGTTTGATTATATGAATCATTGAGTATGTCACTGGGACAAAGGCTGCTCAAGTGCATGTACATATTTTTGGAGGTGTGTGTGTTTTAGAGGCCAACGGGTGGCCACCTGGAATATCCGGAACATCCGTAAAAATGGTCAATTCGTAAATTCCATCGTACAGCGACGGGATTTTTTTAGAACCATTTTCTGCCGAAGCCTGAGTATGGAATTGATGCTTTGACCCACTTCCGGCCTTTGTGTCCACTGGGTGGTCCCCTGGAAGATCCGGAACATCCGTAAAAATGGTCAATTCGTAAATCCCATCGTACAGCGACGGGATTTTTTTAGAAGTATGTTTTGCCCAACCCTGAGTATGGAATTGATGGTTCGACCTACATACGGAACATTGTGTCCACTGAGTGGTCCGCTGGAAGATCCGGAACATCCGTAAAAATGGTCAATTCGTAAATTCCATCGTACAGCGACGGGACTTTTTTAGAATTATTTTTTTTTCGCTGAACCTTGAGTATGGAATTGATGCTTCGACCTACATACGGACCATTGTGTCCACTGGGTGGTCCCCTGGAAGATCCGGAACATCCGTAAAAATGGTCAATTCGTAAATTCCATCGTAGAGCGACGGTTTTTTTTAGAATTATTTTTTGCCCAACCCTGAGTATGGAATTGATGCTTCGACCTACATATAGACCATTGTGTCCACTGAGTGGTCCCCTGGAAGATCCGGAACATCCGTAAAAATGGTCAATTCGTAAATTCCATCGTACAGCAACGGGATTTTTTTAGAATTATTTTTTGATGAACCCTGAGTATGGAATTGATGCTTCGACCTACATACGGACCATTGTGTCCACTGGGTGGTCCCCGGGAAGATCCGTCGTACAGCAACGGGATTTTTTGAGAACTATTTTTTGATGAACCCTGAGTATGGAATTGATGCTTCGACCTACATTCGGACCATTGTGTCCACTGGGTGGTCCTGGATGATCCGGAACATACGTAAAAATGTTCAATTCGTAATTACATCGTAAAGCGACGCGATTTTTTAGAACCATTTTCTGTCAAAACCTGGGTATGAAATTGATGCTTTGAGCCACATGCGGACCATTGTGTCCACTGGGTGGTCTTCTGGAAGATCCGGAACATATGTAAAAATGGTCAATTCGTAAATTCCATCGTAGAGCGACGGGACTTTTTTAGAAGGTTTTTTTTTGCTGATCCCTGAGTATGGAATTGATGCTTTGACATACATACGGACCATTGTGTCCACTGGGTGGTCCCCTGGGAAATCCGGGACATCCGTAAAAATGGTCAATTCGTAAATTCCATCGTACAGCGACGGGATTTTTTTAGAACCATTTTCTGCCGAAGCCTGAGTATGGAATTGATGCTTTGACCCACTTCCGGCCTTTGTGTCCACTGGGTGGTCCCCTGGAAGATCCGGAACATCCGTAAAAATGGTCAATTCGTAAATCCCATCGTACAGCGACGGGATTTTTTTAGAAGTATGTTTTGCCCAACCCTGAGTATGGAATTGATGGTTCGACCTACATACGGAACATTGTGTCCACTGGGTGGTCCCCTGGGAAATCCGGGACATCCGTAAAAATGGTCAATTCGTAAATTCCATCTGTGACGGGATTTTTTTAGAATTATTTTTTGCTGAACCCTGAGTATGGAATTGATGCTTCGACCTTCATACGGACCATTGTGTCCAATGGGTGGTCCCCTGGATGATCCGGAACTTCCGTAAAAATGGTCAATTCGTAAATTCCATCGTACAGCGACGGGACTTTTCTAGAATTATTTTTTGCCAACCCTGAGTATAGAATCGATGCTTTGACCTACACACGGGCCATTGTGTCCACTGGGTGGTCCCCTGGAAGATCCGGAACATCCGTAAAAATGGTCAATTCGTTATTACATCGTAAATCGACGCGATTTTTTTAAAATCATTTTCTGCCAAAACCTGAGTAAGGAATTGATGCTTTGAGCCACATGCGGACCATTGTGTCCACTGGGTGGTCTTCTGGAAGATCCGAAACATCCGTAAAAATGGTCAATTAGTAAATTTCATCATGATTGGCTATTTTTACTGATGTTCCGGACCTTTCTGGGGACCACTTAGTAGACACAATGGTCCGTATGTAGGTCGAAGCATCAATTCCATACTCAGGGTTCAGCAAAAAAAACCTTCTAAAAAAGTCCCGTCGCTCTACGATGGAATTCACGAATTGACCATTTTTACGAATGTTTCGGATCTTCCAGGGGACCACCCAGTGGACACAAAGGCCGAAAGTGGGTCAAAGCATCAATTCCTTACTCAGAGCTCAGCAAAAAATGGTTCTAAAAAATCCCATCGCTGTACGATTGAATTTTCGAATTGACCATTTTTACGGATGTTCCGGATCTTCCAGGGGACCACCCAGTGGACACAATGGTCCGTATGTAGGTCGAAGCATCAATTCCATACTCAGGGTTCAGCAAAAAATTCTAAAATTCCCGTCGCTCTACGATGGAATT
This sequence comes from Armigeres subalbatus, assembly GCF_024139115.2. NCBI lineage: Eukaryota > Metazoa > Arthropoda > Insecta > Diptera > Culicidae > Armigeres > Armigeres subalbatus. Next base: position 131,219 of record NW_026942895.1, on the reverse strand, counting down.
TACGAATTGACCATTTTTACGAATATTCCGGATATTCCAGGGGATCACCCAGTGGACACAACGGTCCGTATGCAGGTCAAAGTATCAATTCCATACTCAGGGTTCATCAAATAATAATTCTAAAAAAATCCCGTCGCTCTACGATGGAATTTACGAATTGACCATTTTTACGGATGTTCCGGATCTTCCAGAGGACCACCCAGTGGACACAATGGTCCGTATGTAGGTCGAAGCATCAATTCCATACTCAGGGTTCAGCAAAAAAACCTTCTAAAAAAGTCCCGTCGCTCTACGATGGAATTTACGAATTGACCATTTTTACGAATGTTTCGGATCTTCCAGGGGACCACCCAGTGGACACAAAGGCCGAAAGTGGGTCAAAGCATCAATTCCTTACTCAGAGCTCAGCAAAAAATGGTTCTAAAAAATCCCATCGCTGTACGATTGAATTTTCGAATTGACCATTTTTACGGATGTTCCGGATCTTCCAGGGGACCACCCAGTGGACACAATGGTCCGTATGTAGGTCGAAGCATCAATTCCATACTCAGGGTTCAGCAAAAAAAATTCTAAAAAATTCCCGTCGCTCTACGATGGAATTTACGAATTGACCATTTTTACGAATATTCCGGATATTCCAGGGGATCACCCAGTGGACACAACGGTCCGTATGCAGGTCAAAGTATCAATTCCATACTCAGGGTTCATCAAATAATAATTCTAAAAAAATCCCGTCGCTCTACGATGGAATTTACGAATTGACCATTTTTACGGATGTTCCGGATCTTCCAGAGGACCACCCAGTGGACACAATGGTCCGTATGTAGGTCAAAGCATCAATTCCATACTCAGGGTTCAGCAAAAAAACCTTCTAAAAAAGTCCCGTCGCTCTACGATGGAATTTACGAATTGACCATTTTTACGAATGTCCCGGATCTTCCAGAGGACCACCCAGTGGACACAATGGTCCGTATGCAGGTCGAAGCATCAATTCCATACTCAGGGTTGGGCAAAAAACAAATCCTAAAAAATCCCGTCGCTCTACGATGGAATTTACGAATTGACCATTTTTACGGATGTTCCGGATCTTCCAGGGGACCACCCAGTGGACACAATGGTCCGTATGTAGGTCAAAGCATCGATTCCATACTCAGGGTTCGGCAGAAAATGGTTCTAAAAAAATCCCGTCGCTTTACGATGGAATTTACGAATTGACCATTTTTACGGGTGTTCCGGATCTTCCAGGGGACCACCCGGTGGCCTCTGAATTCAACCTGTTCTTTGAAACCACACTCACACACAAGCGCATACATAGACACAGCGATACACACCAACATACACACATACAAACACCCACAGACACATAAATGCCCATTGTAAGGCAGTTGGGTACCCGGGTACCCCGTCACCCGTTTACGGTGGGAAAAATCGTCACTCACATAAGGGTTAAGAAAACAGCATAACTTGTGCGCGTTTTCTTTATTTCGCATAATTTATGCGATAGCATAGGCTTGAATTTAGCCTTCCTTTTTAGTTAAAGCTGCTTTTTCTCACATTTTTTGTGAATCGTAGCTAATTAGGGGTAAATTTTGTAGGTTTAGATTATTTGGTAGAATTTATTGTATATATTTTTCGCATTTAATATATTTTTTAGCGCATTTTTCGGTTTCGAAAATGGCCGAAGCACTGATGGATTATTCCCAGGCAGTCGACAAAATTCTAGAATGGTACCACTCCTTAAGGGTGGACCATTTAATGCCCTATGAGCTCGAATTTGAGCTCAATATCCGATCGATAGTGATCCGCGACGATCCCACCTATTCTCGAAGGCGGAGAAGCCTTCGAGATCATTTAAAAAACGAGAAAGAAACCCAGAAAACCATCGAGGTAGCACTTGATGTGGATTGGGAGGAAACAATTCAGTTTTGCCGACGGAATTTTGACGAGATCGTAGAAGGTCTGAAGGAGAATGATAAGATTCTCAAGGTCAGAGGGCAAGCAAGGTTGCTGCATTTTGGCCACCGAATTGTCCTTCTAGTTAACAATGCTAGGGAATTGGGAGAAGCGGAAAACTTTTTAAAGGCGATGTTGATAGACGTGGTGAAACTTCTATTAAATAACTTTTATGGGGGTTCTGAGGAACCAAGAGGGGAAAACAGGGAGGATCCGGAGGACCATTCTTTGGTGGATCTGTTCAGTGCAGAGGGCTATGCTGCACCTCCTGTTTTGCCCACTCTAGTGACTGGTACCGGGGCTATTCCTAAGGGAACCGTGCCGGCAGAAAGTAATTCTGCGAGTTCCCAACTTGAACGTGCCGTATGTGTGAACTCGTTGATGGCGAGGATTAAAGAGCTTGAAGCAGAGGTGGATAGGAGAGATAAGCAACGGGATGAGAGTTCTGTATTGTATATATCCGGCGTTCCGAGTGGAACCCAGCCGAATATATCGAATGTACAGCCCGGAGTACCTAGTATTCCGATGATTAAACCTCCGTTCACTCCCTATTCAGCTCATCTTCAAGTCTCTGAGAGCTTGCACAATACCGGCGTTTCGCGCTTCGGTAAATCGGTGCCATCTACCGAGCATTATGCTTACAGTTCCGCCTATTCTACGAATTCACAAGCCCATACGGTGGCTTCTCACTCAAGACCGGCTACTAGTGTCACATTCTCGCTTCCTCAGAGCTATTCGTCAGCACTTCCTCAGTGTTCTACCTCGTGGCAGGACCATCTTCAGAAGGCTTCGAGTATTCAGCCTTTCAGTAGCTCCTCCGCTACTAGTTCGTGGCTCGGAAATCCAGCCATAGGTAGGGCGCCGATTTCAATGCCGTGGTCAGTCCATTCGGCTGTGAATAGCACGCCGAGTTTCAATCCCTGGCTCGGAAATCCGGCACTGAGCAGTGCCTGTACGAACCCTTCGTGGTCTCAGAATCCGACTTTGAGAAATACTCAATCGACCAATCCATGGACGGGAACTGCTTCCTCAACTTCATTTCCTTACGCCAACCCATCTCTCACTCCCTACAGCGCAACGCTGTCGGGTAATCAGGGGCGTCACAGCTTACCTGTGTCCAAGTGGACAATCTCCAAATACGATGGCGAGGATCAAGGGTTGAAGTTGAACCAGTTCCTTGGAATGGTCCATGCCATGGCCGTATCTGAGCATGTCTCAGAAGTCGAGCTATTCGATTCAGCGATTCACCTTTTCAAGGGACCCGCCTTGCAGTGGTATATGACCATGCGGGCTGCCGGTCGCCTGTTGAATTGGCAGCACCTGGTTCTAGAGCTCAGGAGGACATTCATGCACCCCGATCTAGATACAATGATAAAATGAAGGTTTATCAACGTCACCAGTTGCGGAACGAGACGTTTCTCCAGTACTACCACAGTATGGAGGAACTGTTCGAACTATGAGTGTTCCCATTCCGGAACATGAAAAGGTCCAAATTCTGATGCAGAATGTCCGGATCGATTATAAAAAACAACTGAATTTCCTTCCTATCGCCGACCTCCAGACATTGGTGTCTGCCGGTCAGAAGATAGACGCTGTCAACTTCTCCGTGTACAATAAGGTCTTTGGACCGGAGAAGTCGGTGAATGCGGTAGAATATTCTGAGAGCCCTAAACCGAAAAAGGAGAAGCAAGCGAGCAAGCAACGCTCGTCTCAGCCGGCGTCCCAATCCGGCCACTCCTTTTCGCAATCGAACCAGCAACAAAAGGATTCCCAAGGTGGAACCGCTGGTCCCCGTGGGCCAACTCGGTCGCACGCGACACTCGAAGACATGATCGAGTCCCATCAGCCTCTATCCAGTCGCCACTGCTTCAATTGCGGCAAGTTTGGGCACCGGATGGACCAATGCCGACTTCCGAAAGGAGTACTGTGCGAGAACTGTGGATTCCGAGGCTATCCGTCCAACAATTGTCCGTACTGCGTAAAAAACGCCATCGCAGCGAGCCAAAACCGCCGGCCAAAACTTCTAGGCGTAAAACCACCCGCTTGTTTCGAGCCGGCTTCGGATGATCTGTACCAGGTATCTCCGCTTCGTTCACCATTTCATATCCATTCCCCAACGATAATCGTCCGTACACTTCTGTACAAGTTTACGGTGTAAACTTTCGCGCTCTTCTTGACAGCGGTAGTAATCTTACCCTGATCAATGACAGCGTCTTCAATTCACTCAAACCGAAGCGGTTATTTCCACTTCGGGATCCCGTCCGCCTACGCACAGCGAGCGGAGAAGCGCTCAATGTCCGCGGACGAATTTATTTGCCTTTTTCTTGGAACGGTACGGTCAAGGTTGTTCCGACTCTGGTAGTTCCTAACCTGGCCATCAGCTGCATCTGTGGCATGGATTTCTGGAAGACCTTCAGTATCCAGCCCACAATCACTGATTGCGCCATGCTGGAGAACTCAGAGGAAGAAAAGAGCCGCGAGTCACCACCGTCTCCGACTGTTCTGACTGCTACCGAGCGGCAGACCATAGAGCAGATCAAAACGCTGTTTACAGCAGCCCGCCCCGGACGATTTTCAACCACTCCGTTGGCGGAACACAAAATCGAACTCAGTGAAGAGTGGCTGAGAAAACCGCCTGTTCGGCTGTTCCCATACGTCATTTCCCCCAATACACAAGGTCTGGTGTCGGTGGAACTGCAGCGATTGTTGGACACTGGCATAATTGAACCCAGCAACTCGGATTGGTCACTCAACTGCGTACCAGTCGTCAAGCCTCATAAGGTTCGGCTCTGTTTGGACGCGCGTAAGATTAACGAACGTACTGTTCGTGATGCTTACCCCTTGCCGCACCCCTGCCGAATTCTAGGCCAACTTCCGAGGGCGAAATACCTATCCACCATAGACTTGTCGGAAGCCTTCCTACAAGTCCCGCTGGAAAAGTCCTCGAGGAAGTATACGGCCTTCAGTGTGCAAGGTAAGGGGTTGTTCCAGTACACCCGGATGCCCTTTGGTCTTGTCAACAGTCCTGCTACGCTGGCAAGACTGATGGACCGAGTTTTGGGCCACGGTGTACTGGAACCCTATGTCTTCGTCTACCTCGACGATATCGTCGTGGTAACGGAGACATTTGAGCATCACGTTCAGTTGCTTCGTGAAATTGCGCGTCGACTAAACAGAGCCAACCTTATGATTAACTTGGAGAAGTCTCAGTTCGGGGTGCCGGAGATTTCCTTCCTAGGATATCTTTTGAGCTCGGAAGGTCTGCGTGGAAATCCGGACAAGATCCGTCCAATCGTCGAGTACGAGAGACCGACCACGATCACCAAGCTCAGGAGATTCCTAGGAATGGCAAATTACTACCGCCGGTTCATCCCGAACTTCAGTGAGACTTGCGGGCCCCTGTCGGACCTCCTCAAGTCCAAATCCAAGGTCATCGGCTGGAATCCAGCCGCGGAGAGAGCTTTCTGCCAGATAAAAGAGCAGCTGATCGCCGCTCCGATTCTGGGAAGTCCCGATTTCTCTCGGGAGTTCGTCATCCAGACGGATGCCAGCGATGTCGCTGTTGCGGGAGTGCTCACTCAGCAGCAGGAGGAGGGTGAGCGGGTAATTTCCTATTTTTCTAGGAAGCTCACCACTCCTCAAAAGAACTATCACGCTGCCGAGAAGGAAGCTCTAGCCGCCTTGCTCTCCATCGAAGCGTTTCGGGGGTACATTGAAGGTTACCACTTCACCTTAGTGACGGATTCGTCGGCGTTGACCCACATCCTAAAGACGAAGTGGAAGGTTGGGTCCCGGTGTAGTCGGTGGAGCTTGGACTTTCAGCAGTTCGACATGACCGTAGTGCACCGGAAAGGCAAAGAAAATGTCGTCCCGGATGCATTGTCGAGAAGCATAGCGTTAGTCCAGGATTCACCGACTTCTCCGTGGTACGCCTCCTTGATGGATAAGGTCAGCAGCCGCCCAGACGACTTCGTCGACTTCAAGGTTGAAGATGGCAGGCTGTATAAGTTCGTCACTGCCCGGAATGTACCTTTCGACTCGCGATTCGAATGGAAGCAAGTAGTTCCAGCCGATGATGTTGCGGAGATTTTGAGGCAAGCTCACGATGAGCACTTCCATCCGGGGTTTGACAAAACGATAGCTCGTGTTCAACAGCGTTATTATTGGCCCAAGATGGCCAAGGACGTCAGGGCATATATTCACGCTTGTTCCACCTGTAAGGAGGTCAAGCCGTCTTTCGTCCAAACAACCCCGGAAATGGGGAAAATGCGCTGTGCGTCCCGGCCGTGGCAAATAATTTCAATGGATTTTGTTGGTCCGTTGCCACGGAGCCGGAAGGGAAATCAGCACATTTTAGTGATTTGTGACTATTTCTCGAAGTGGGTAATGATTCACCCGATGAAAAAGCTGGATAGTTCAGCCATGTGTGTGATTTTGAAGAATCAGTGGTTCTACCGGAATTCTGTCCCTGAAACCATTATCACCGACAATGGCAGTACTTTCACTTCAAAGGACTTCAAAGAATTATTAGACCACTTCAAAATCACACACTGGCTGAAATCCCGCTACCATTCACAATCGAATCCGGTCGAGCGCGTCAACCGGACAATAAACGCGGCCATACGCACTTATGTCCAGGAAGACCAGCGTGTATGGGATACGAAAGTGCCCGAAATTGAGCTCATGCTCAACACCAGTATCCACGCCTCGACCGGGTTCACTCCGTATTTCATTACCCACGGACAAGAGCTATCGGAGCAGGGGTCCGACCACCGTCTATCTCGTCACGGGAACGAATTATCCGCGGAAGAGAAAGTGGAAAGACGCAAACAGATGTTCACGAACATTCACGAGATCGTTCGTAAAAATCTCGAAAAATCTCACGACGTTTCCCGAAGCCGTTACAATCTGCGTAACCGTACGTTCGCCAAGTCCTTTGCGGTAGGACAGTTAGTCTACCGGAAGAACATGAAGCATTCTTCGGCCGTCGAAAATTACAATGCCAAACTTGGCCGGCAATATCTACCCTGCCGGGTGAAGGCTAAAATCGGCTCGTCCTCCTATGAGCTGGAGGACCTAAGCGGGAAAAACTTAGGAATCTGGCCAGCCGTTCACCTGAAACCAGGGTAGTGTAGAATCTGCCGGTGGGAACATCTGTTTCGCTTTCTCTTCCCAACCCAATTCCCCTAAAAGGACTTTTGAAAATTCGGTAAATTGCCTCTCACCGGAGAAAAACAAATAGAACAAATTAAAAAAAAAAAAAAAACTTGCATCATTCATGCTTCTCGGTTCTCGTCGTCGTCAGAGTTTCAATGGTTGTTTCCTCCTGATACACATCATATGTTGTCTCTTCCTCTCATTCATCTCGTTTTCTTCTTTAGTGACCATCCCTGGCGTTGCCAGTGTCACATTTAAGGCGATTGTTTACTAAAATAGTAACGCCTCCCAGGTGGTAAATTTCGTTGATCGAATGATACCTACGATCGAGTGGGTCTAGCAAGAACGCTAGACCTTCTCAAATTTATAATAAGGGCCCTAGAATTATTAATAGTCGATAACTGGTGTGTGTACGTGTGAATGTGTTGTTCTTGGTAAGATGTTTTTTTGACCAGACAACCGTGTGAATGGAAGGAGTGAATGAAAATTGTATGAAAGGTGGGGGGGAATGAATGAAAGTGTGAAAGAGTTTTTTTTAATCCCGAATTTCATTTCGGTGATGAATGAATAAAATGAAGAGGTTTCTAGAATACTTATTTTTCTCTTCCTAGCTTAAGTTAAATTTACAATAAAAGTATCAATTAGGTAAATAAAAGCTTAATATTTCTAAAGATTTGATTTCGAGAGGTTGGACCTGCTTTTTTCTGACGAACCCTTATGCCGGAAGGCCATGATTACCGGTGATGCATATTATTTTGATTCATTTCGTTCACTAGCTGAGCAGCCAGACTCTATGGTTGAGTGTTAAGTGATCTGGTGGAAAAGAGTTCCTCTCATAAGAACGGACAAATCATTTCACCAGATCTAGTCAACTCGTAACCAAAAGAGAGCTGCAACAGCGAGAACTCCTGACCAAGACCTATTCCCGTAGCTAGACTCTATAATTGGACGGTGTGTGATCTGGTGGAAAAGAGTTCCTCTCGTCAGAACGGACAAATCATTCCACTTAATCAGTTCACCGCTGAATTAAATGAGAGCTACTTTGTGTAGAACCCAATATCTTTTTCCAGTCAGGTAACCAGACTCTATTACAGAATGGCATGTGATTTCGCGGAAAAGAGTTCCTCTCATAAGAACGGACAAATCATTCCGCCAAATCTGTTCACCCTTCGGTAAAAAGAAAGTTACCGCCTCCCGACGTATTCCATTCAGGTAGCCAGACTCTATTGCTGAACGGTTGTGATTTTGCGGAAAAGAGTTCCTCTCATAAGAACGGACAAATCATTCCGCAAAATCTATTCACCATTCAGTGACAGGAGAGCTGCCGTTGTCCATTCTATTCTAATAGCCAGACTCTATCAGTGAGAGTTAAGTGATTTTGTGAAAAAGAGCTCCTCTCATTCGAACGGAAAAATCAATTCGCCAAATCAACCTAACTCTAATTGAAAAGAGAGCTACTAGGACAGATTCCATGACTTTGACTTCCCTCAATAGAAAATTTTTTTTATTAATTTTTTTTACTCGAGGTGGGGGATAAATGTAACCTGCCAAATTGCTTACATTAGAAATTTACCTAAATTTACTATACATAATTAATTATTCATAAAATTCTACTTACTATTTACATAAACTATTACCTACTATTGCTCTAAAAATATTAAAACTAAAATGAACTTAAAAGTAACGGGATTGAATTAAAATAAAATTGCGTTGCGTTGCGTTGCGTTGCGTTGCGTTGTAACGGAGTATTTCGTAGATTGCATACTGATAGTTGTCATGTATATTCTTTACCTTTCTTACCCCAATTGCTTATGGATTTCCATTTGGGATTCAATGGAAATCCAATTGGGGGTCCAAAATGATAAAACATGAAAGCTATCATTGCCGGCCACGCCCATCTTCTCCGTTACTAGGAAAGGGAAGGAAATATGACATCTACTTAACGAGAGGCCAGCGACTCACCGACGCCCTCATAGATGTCAAGGAATTGGATGGTGGGTAGGGTATGTGGTTTAGGAGTATCATTATAAGCAAATGATAGAAAATTTGTGGAAATACGTTGGGAGTGACTTTGCTAAGAAATTTATGTCACTCCATTATCCTTGCCGACGATTTTCCTCGGATGGGGCGAAGGTATTAGCCTTGCCCTGGCTAATAGCCTAGGTTTAAGCGCCTTTACTCGCTCTCTGAAACGAAAAAAGAGCAAAAAGAAATTAAATTCCCCTTCCCCCCTGATATGATAATGATTTTGATCAACAAATGAATTCTAAGTGGATGAGTAAATGATCAAACGGCTGCAAACAAGCCTCTATTGTCGTAGCAGAAGCAAACCCGCCTCAATACGACAGGCAGAAGCACATGTTTGTGATTCAAACGCGATCGACTGTTGTTAATTCTATCACTGCTGACGTCATGGTACATAAAATTAATATTCTTATGTATATTAAAATCGATCTTCAAAATCTTATCGACCGCAGCAATTTTAAAATAGGTACACCTTTCGCCGATGCTGACAACTTTTTGAGGCATATTTTCGGTAACAGAATTGCGTTTTTTTAAATACACCGACCATTTAAAGCTGATCAATATCTACCGATACTCACGAGCAACTTGCAAAGCAAACAAAAAGTTCACTGATTTATTTGCTCGAAAGTACCGCCGGAATACTATATATGATAGTACCATATTTGTCCTTAAGAATATGGAAGAATTTTCCAAAGAAAATCGAAAAAAAAACTATAAAAATTCGAGAAAAATAAAAAGAAAATTCTAAAATTTGACAGAAGGTAGAGCGATATTGGATATAAATACAAACATTATGAAACAAACCACTCGTTTTTTTTTATTTATCTGAATGCTTCTTGATATTCCTTTTCTTGGCACGTCAGAACGTCTAAAACAGTGCCGTAACACTTGAACTTCACTTTTCATTTTATCTGACATGGAAGCTCCTTATCGGCTACAAAATGAACTAATAACTTTATTGATGGATTTAATTTTACCGCGTCCGCATAATTATTTAGAATGATTAACAATTGAAAACAAGTACTTTTGGAGCGTTGGATAGAGCATTAGCTTATTTTAGTTTTAGCGATTGCTGTGGAAATTGAAAGAAGTGGTAGAAGGCATAGTCGTAGAGCAGAAATGATCAAGAAATAATCACAGATGAAAGATTGGGCTATGTCCTAATAGTATATGTAAACTTTAAAGACCTCACCAAAATAATAGTTGTTGCTCGTTCTTCTTCCACTAACAAACGAAGGCAAAGTACACCCCCGTGATGATGGTAAAATCGGCCTAAGTAAAACACACGTTGAGCTGCTAACATCCAATGGTCTGTAGATCATCAGCATTCGTCTTCATCAACGATCGATTCAATGATCTATTTCATTTTGAAGGATAATTGCACACTGCACTCGAGGTTCGTCCATTTTGTCATCTTCGGGATTCGGGCTTTTCTCTTAGGAATTATTGCTTTGCTTCTGCTGTTTGTGCCGTTGCGGTTTCTGATAAGATCAGATCTCTTCGGGCTTGCTTCTAGCATCTGACCACTTTAGAATAAAACAAACTTGATGATCTGGAGCCACTTTTTCACTTAAGAATTCCGTCGAAGTGAAAACGTTTGAAAAATTGAAAAAATATTCGACAGGAAAAACGGAGCAGAAAATTTTCGCGTCTAGTACTCTTGGCATACTACGATGTTCCCGGGATTGAATTAAAATAAAATTGAACACAAAGTATCGAATATTGAAATACTGAAATTATCTTGCACATCCCTAATCCCATCCCGCATCACACCCGTAACGCACCGTTGACATCGACTGTCAAAGCGATAGCGCATCGCCACCTCCTCGAATCGCAAACCAACACATCGACAGATGAGGCATGAAAAACGACTGGCGATCGCCGAGATCGCTCTCGCAGGTGAACCACCAAAGAAGATAGTCGTTTTTGTGCGCGTTTTTTTCACCTCGTCCGTTTTTTTTTTAACCAGGGACAATACCAGTTCCCCCGTGCAGCCAATCTGGCGTCCATTGTTCTCTGCTGAGTGTGATTAGCTGATACAGCCTAGGCATTGGATTCCGGTAAAAATCGAGCCAGGGAAAACACGGTCATCAGCGTAGTGAAGTGAGACGTATTCGGATTACCGTTGTAAAGCGTCGGGGTTTTGCCGAACCTAGTGTGAAGAGCGGTTCCGATAGTCAAGCCTCCGCTGCCGAAAAACGTGTTCTGTTCGACCGTTGACGAGAACGATAAGCGGGCGGCCATTTCGACGCCAACAACGTAGTGAACCTTCGAACTGCTGCTGCTCCCGATTCCCTCCCAGTGGTTCCCGACGTCAAGAATGTCGGACCGACAGATCGCATGGGCAACGCTAATCCTCCGTTCGGATCCTGGTCGCATGATGCCAATCCCCAGGAGAAATAAATCTCCGCAGTGCTGAAAGTAAGATCAGAAGGAAGAAACTTCGCCGCCTGGCGATGTCCCGGCAGCCTCCTTCGCCGCGGCCCTGCATCCAAACCAACGGAAATGATCAAAGGTGTGTAATAATCCTATTATCCTCATTCCATTCAATCCAGTAATTCATGTTATAATGAGTATTGAGTCGAAAGCATTAAAATGAAATCGTAAACTTCAAATGAACACTGTAATATTTATTAGAGCTTATTCCCAACATTACTATTTTTCAATTGGATTAGTCCACCTTGACCGTTTTGTTTAAGGGAAATATTTCCGCTCGCCCGTAACCCCTCCCCCCCCCCAATTTCTCCCAAGAGCTTTAAGAAAAACGACCCTGAGGTCGCTAAAGGGCAGACAAAAGTCCCCAGCAAAAAGTTTCTCTAACACATTTGATATTGTTCGATAGTTGAATCCCTAATGCATGTCTAAGAGTAAATTAAAAAAAAAAATATCATTTTTTTTAAATATTGAGATTTGCGTAATTTTCTTTTCCTTCGTGGTTTTGTCCGTGGTTTGTTAGAACATGGTTTCCCAAACTGTGGCCCATGGTAGATTTGAACGCAACTGAGTAGTTGTGGTTACTACAGATTTTTTTTCAGTGTAGGTTTGTAAAACCAACATAAAGCACTGCAGCGGGTCTTGTTTTTTTAATGCACGAACTGTCACCTCAGTTTGTTTTGTTTTGTCCGTCTGTCTCACCACTACATGTAACGTTCACGCGAAAGGAGTTATCACACATACATACACAGTTTCTAAATCAGCACCAACACATACAAACATTAGATTTATTTTTTGTCACGAACACACATGTAGTCTTGAGTGACTAATACATGCAAAATGTCTCCAAAACACAAATCTCTTCCTTATACAACGTGCCGCAGTTCGAACATATGCAATTTTCGCATATGCCCAATTCTTATACAGTCACTGCATATGAATAATGCAGTATTGTATTAAAATCTAGCAGACTCTGGTTGGGTGCAGTATCCCCTTTGGAAAACAGCCAAATTATACAGTCCACTTCGGAGGTAGCGGACCAGCTCCCAAACAGTCAGTTTCAGTCTTGTCCGACAGATGTGCATTGAACACACCTAAAGCGGATTTTGCGTTACGTTAAGGGAACACTTGACTTCGGACTTGAGTACACTGCGGACGATGATGCGAATCTGATGGAAGCCTTTTGTGACGCTGATTGAGCCAACGATATCAGTGACAGACGGTCTATTACGGGATATCTCTTCAAGGTGTTCAACTGTACAGTAATTTGGACTACACGTAAACAGCGTGCAGTTTCCTTGTCATCCACCGAGGCGGAATTATGTGCTCTTTGTGAAGCGACCTGCGATGGAGTATGGTTGACACGTTTACTTGAAGATGTCGGGTACTATAGCGATGAGCCAGTATTGTATCATGAAGATAACCAGTCGAATAATTCAAGAACCGCGGGATCGTAGCAGACTCAAACATATTGATGTAAAGGATTGCTTCATAAGAAATTTGGTTGAGAAGAAGAGCATAGCGCTGAAATACACACCAACAAAAATGCAGGAAGCTGACATCCTGACCAAAGGCTTGGCGGCTGCTCAGTTCCAACGTTTGCGAGATGCCATAGGTCTACGAATTCCACAAATTAAGGAGGGGTATTGAAGTATAATATGTGTAATATGAACTCAGTGTGTACTTTAGTCTCCATTATAAAATCTCTCTTAACTCTCCATCGGAGACCATTTTGTTTAATCACTCTGTAAAAGTAATTCGTGAGATAAAGACGTGTTTGTTAAAACTAGCGAGTTGTTCTTGTCTTTATCCGAAACATCCGGTTGTCCCATTACATTCGCCCTTTTACCAGATAGAGCTTGAACTGTGGAAGTGCTAAATGAACACTAAGCTGCGAGGCGGCTCTGTCCCAGTGCGGGGATGTAATGCCAATAAGAAGATAAGAAGAACTGACGGTTGGAAATGTGCAAAGCGATCGAAAATTTATTTACGATTAAATATTTGTCATCATTTTATCAGCTTGTATAGCCAACCGATAAGAGATTCTCGGAAGCAATGTAATAACGTTGTCAGATTGAAGATACTCGATAAGTGCTTCCAATAGATTAGATTTGCATTTTCATATTTTTCCTTTCTTGTACAACAAAGACTTGAACCGTTTGTTTGAGAAACATTTTTGGCCAAAGTCTTACTGGCTGATTCACTGCTCTCCGGCAGTTAAGATTTGTTTGGCCACGTCCTTGCGAATGCTGGGGTAGGGGAAGGAGTTGGACACTTACCTATGAAAGATGAACACTCAAGAAAAAAAGCCCATTTGATTCATGTGTCCGGCCTTAACTTAACGCAACAATCATTTAAAATGCACTAAGCATGTTAGGTTCCGTTAACGCCAATGCAATCACAATACGAAGTACCATCAAATCTAGTGTTGTATACGTGCTTGAGTGCAGCATTACATTTGTTGCTGTGTACTTCCTATAGTATATTACAGAGCGTTAATGAATAAAGCTTCCAGTGGATGATTAAATTTGTTATGAAATCATTCAACTCTATGATTAAAGATTATGACTAATGATTAATGATGAAAATTGATGATTGATGAATAAACTCAAAACATTAGTGATTAATGATTAAATGTAAAAATCTATGATTAACGATTAGTGATTAATGATTGAATCGTATTTTTTGTACGATTATGATTAATGAATAATGATTAAATAATACCCGTAATGCTGGGTAGATACCTCTTCTTGGTGTGTTACGGGGTAAGTTCTACCATGCACATCCTGACCCAACGAATACCTTCCCAATATCCAACTCTGTGGTACTTATTCCTTCTCTCCCTAGTAACGGTATAGATAACAGATAACGTGGCCAGGAATAGTAGTTCTAATGCTTTTGTCATTTCATTATATTTATTTTTCATATTTTTACATTTTATTTTTTAAATTTCCATATTTTTATAATTTCATATTTTTACAATTTAATATTTTTTTATTTACGTATTTTATACTGTCCTAATTTTACACTTTCATATTTAATATTTAATGTTTTAATATTTTTAAACTATTATATTTCATATTTTTGTATTTTTATATTTATATAATTTCATGTTATTACATTTTCATATTATAATATTTTTATATTGTCATATTTTCCATATTTTTATATTTTTCTTATTTTTATGCATATATTACATTATATGATGCTTTTATATTTTTATATTTTCATGCTTTCACATTTTTTATACCTGTATATGTTCATATTTTTATACTTTTGTATTTTTAAATTTCGAATTTCATATTTAAATCCTTTGTATTTTCAAATATGTGTATTTTCTTTTTGTGTACTCATATTTTTGTATCTTCATTTTTTAATTTCATGTTTTTCTATTTTTAATTTTCATATAGCAATTTTTATTCGTTTATTACATTATATTTTTATGTTTCTTATTTTCATATTATAAAATTTTCATAATTTCATGCTTTTTATTTTTATATTATAATATTATGTACCTTCATATTTTTATGATTTAACATTTTCATAGCCCACTACAAAATATCCCAGAAATGAAAGCTTCACAACCTGCCATGTAACATTTATGCAGACGACGTCCTGGCACATAACCTATCTGATACTCATAACTAAAAAAATCTATATTGATAATTTCCAGCTTCTTCTACAAGAGATGTACATCCTGAGTTAACTCCGGCTCCTAGTTGATGTTATATTCTACAAATATATATAAAATTTGATATAACTTCTTGTCATGTTATCCATTTATATATACAACGACCAAAATAAGAACTTAAAAAGAACGCGGTGCGTATGGTATGGTATGTCCACGCATCCTTCAACCCCTGTAGATTCGTGATATGTATCATGTTGAAGTGAATACTTGAACACGATACATCTCTAAGAACCATCTCTGCGGCAAACACAACGCAGTGGGCCTGGCTGCTTTGAAGTTTATGTCATACCACTGGTATGCTGTGAGCCTCAATATTGACAAGAAAAATTATTGGGCGTCATCTAACTCAATGATTTTCCTGGATGCTTTCTTTGTACTGGCTGCGTTTGTGTTCGATTAGATTAGATTAGATTATGATTAATGAATAATGATTAAATAACCCGTTATTTATTTATCATGACTAAATCTATGATTAATCACTAATGCTCTGGGTGAAAGTTGTTTCAAGTTTGGTTTTATTCGGAGATTTTATTCACGTCCCCGCGGTCAGAGTATGTACAGCTAACTGAAAAACTGGTGAGTGACGCAGTCAATTTCTAGCTTAACAATGTTTGGCCCTATGGCAATGCATGGTATGATTGTGTATGTAACAGAAAGTGGATATGATTATGTTATCCAGCTTTTCGCGCACGATAATGGCGGCTCTGTTTGCTTAAAAGTGTATTCGTCCCTGTACTTCTTTGACATCTGGCTTGGGTTTGACATTCCGTTTTCCTCCTGTTCCATGATGAGGGGAGAGGGTAATCTAATTGTCAAACCCAAGTCAGATGTCAAAGAAGTACGGGGACGGATACACTTTTAAATCAACAGAGCCGCCATTACCGTGCGCGAAAAGCTGGATAGGGATGTTTAAGTAAACAATTATTATTACACGCTTTCTTCTTTAAAAATTAGTAGTGCCATTGTCCATAACGATTCGGTGGTATAATCGTACGTCCATTACGAGTGGAGCGTGAGCTACTAGCTGGAGGGTCAAGCAAAGCACACTCGGGGCTCTGCAGCAAATGATTTAGAGCGATTGTCTTCATCATGATCACCGTGGCCTTCCACTTCTATCTGTTGATTAGTAGGTTCAGATTTGATGCTACTTGGATTTACAGGATGACTGACAACCCTCGGTGTACTTACACGTGGTACAGGTGGACTGACGATCCTTCCCGATCAGGAATGCATAACAAACTTATATCTCAATTCTATCAATGGTTGTTATTTAAAACAACGTGTGTTATAATTAGATAATTCAATAAAAATGTGTCTTCGGCCAGTTTTATTTCATATCAAAATTATAACAACATTAGTTATGAATATTTTCACAAAATAATTGCTTACATTTTTTGTAGACATTGGTAAACAAAATCGGAGGTAATCACCTTCAGTATAACTTGAACCCGCTCGATATTAATACACAGCTAGACTGGAACAAAGTTAATTGCCTACATTATGGATGGAAATCCGTCGTGGTAGCGCACCAGACTTCTAACCGTGATGTAGGCAATTACCTTGAAAGTAGATTTTTGTTCAGAAAAGTTATATCAACGTTTGTTATAATATTGATATGAAGGTATTAACCTCTGTTTCAATTGTGTTACGGCTAGAGGTATTTTTGATATAATTTTTGTTATTTTAACAACTACCCAGCCAAATTTATAAAACATTTTGTTACAACATTTTTCAAAAATAAATAACTCCCCTTGTTATAATTTTATTATGCATTATTGATCGGGTTGGTGGACTAATTTCGGTAGCCGTGGCTCCCGGAGTTGCATTATTAGGCATCAAAGCCTGGCGACGAGCGTCATCAGGTAGACTAACAATCCTGGGTGGACTTAGATTGGAGAAGTATTTCATAGCATGATCTTCGAGTATAACTTCACTTGGATCGGCATCGTTGTTGATGGTACGTGTCATAAACTTCCGGTTCCATCGATAATGATTACCAAAGGAATCTCGAATGCCATATGAACGCCCATTCACGTTCCGAACTACCAAGCCGTAGTGCCACTCTCGCGCGTTCTTCCTAAAAAGAACTCTCTCACCAGGTTTAAGTATAGGTAACTGCTTGGCATGACGATCGTAGTAACCTTTCTGGATAGCACGCTTACGCCGTATTCTCTGCTGCACATCACTTTCCTCTAGGGCATTTCTTTTCAATAGAGTTTCCTCACTAGGCAAACGAGTCTTCACAACTCTTCCGCAAAATAACTGCCCGGGAGATAACTGCATACTTGCAATCGGTGTTGTGTTGTACTCCAAAAGACGATACTGAAACTGATCAAGATCACCCGTTTCGTAACACCGCTTCAAGATGTTTTTGGCGATTGCAACTCCTTTCTCCGCAAGTCCGTTGCTTTGGGGATATCGAGGGCTGGAAAACTCGAACGTAATGTTATTAGAATTGGCGTATCTTTCACACTCATTGGAGTTAAACGGTACATTATCGCTGCGAATCACTGTTGGGTAACCGTAACAATTGAAAAATCGGTCCAAGAGCTCACAAACACTGCGTGTTGTTTTATCTCCCAAACGATCAGAGCAGATGAATCCGGAATACGCATCAATTAGAACTAACTAGTCATAACCGCCATATTCGTAGATGTCTGTCGAAACTCGTTGGAACGGATATTCCGGTGGTAAATACTGCACAAGTGGCTCCTTTTGATTATTCCTTCGAAACTTCTCACAAACTGTGTAATTGGCGGTTATTTCCTTTATGTCATTAGTCATTCCAGGCCAGAAAAACTGTATCCTTGCTCTAGATAAAGTTTTTTCCGCTCCTAAGTGCGGTGCATGCAACCATTTGCATATGCTTGTTTGAAGTCCAGTAGGCATCACCATGGAGCTCTTCGCGATACTTGTAAAACAATTGACTGAAGTCGTCCAGTTTGTGATATGACGGCCATGCATTCTCAACATAGTTGACGATACGCAGAAACCGTTCATCTTGATTCAGCTTCTCTACATACAGATCGAAATTATCCTGCGGCATGCAAGCTTTTTTAACGAGGGCATGAACGATGTTATCCAAATCTTCTTGGGCTTCACCAGTGTCCGACAAAGCAGCTCGCGAAAGGCAATCGGCCACCAGCAAACTTTTTTCAGGAGTCTACACTAGAGACAGTCTAGGATACTTCAGCAAAATCAAGATCATACGTTGAAGTCGAGGTGTAACGTCATCAATATTCCTTTTGATTAAAGTTTCAAGCGGCTTGTGATCCGATTGAACTACAAACTCTCGACCGTAAATAAAGTAATGAAATCTTTGACACGCAAATATGGCCGCCAGCAGTTCTTTTTCTATTTGGGCCCATCGCTTTTCGCTCTTGGTTAAAGTTTTTAACGCGTAAGCTACGGGACCATGGCCCTGAAGCAAGACGCATCCCAAACCGTCCTTGGAACTATCTGTATAATGTGGAACGGTCTGTATAATGCAGGATTTTTCTGGATCAAAAATTGCCAAACTTGGTGCATACGAAATTGTTTTCAGAAGATCATTCATTTCGCTTTCGTGAACCTCACCCCAATCCCAAGCAGCATCATTATGGGTCAATCTTCGGAGATTTGCTGTTCGTTGCGAAAGGTTTGGAATAAATTTTGCCAAATACTTGCATAGATTAAGAAATCGTGTGACATCTGAAACATTTTCCGGCCGTTGCATTTCAGTAATTGCCCTAATATCCTTCTCTAAGGGTTGCACCTCACCATCGTCTATGACATTTCCCATAAATTTTACACGGTTGGTACGAAATTGTAGCTTATCCAAGTTAAATTTGACATTATTTTCCCGAGCACGCTGCATAACCTGCGACAAAATGTAATCATGGTCCGCCTCATCCGCCCCAGTAATTGCCAAATCGTCAAAGTATATTTCTACACCCGGAATATCCCCGAAAATCTGAACCATTCGACGCAGAAACATCTCAGGAGCATTGTTTAGCCCAAACGGAACTCGCGTCCAACGATACCGTCCAATTGGAGTCATGAATGTTGTCAGGTCAGAACTTTCTCTGTCTAATTCCATCTGCCAAAAAGCACTACTCAAATCAAGCACCGTAAAAACACGCTTGCCCGAAAGACGACTGAAAAAGTCTTGTTGTGTTGGGATCAGATAATGTTCACGTTTAATGCATTGGTTCAACGGTTTTGGATCAAGGCAAATTCGCAACGCACCATTAGATTTTTCAACCACCTGCATATTACTGACTCAATTAGTAGGGTAATCAACACTCGCAATAATACCATGTTCCTCCATTCGTTTAAGCTCCGTCCCTACTCTGTCATGCAATTCCAATGGAATGCGCTTTCTGTAACACAGTGTGGGGACGGAATTTTCTTTTAGTACTATTGCACACTTGCCGGGAAACTTTCCAAGCCCCTCAAAGACATCACGGTACGCATCAACAAACTCGGCTTTAGTATTGGGAATCTGAGTAGAGTTCTGCACCACACTCAATCGACTGATTAGCCCAAAGTCAACGCAAGACTGCAATCCCAAAAGTGGTTCAAACCGAGAATCGACTACCAAAAACTCAGCACTATGGAGACTGCCCTTGGCAACATCGGAGCAAAGCAAATTAACTACTCCATGAATTTTAACTTTATTAGAACTATAATCCAAAACATTGGTATTGCTCACATTTTGCATTGGTATGCCAATCTTCTTCACTACATCAATCGGGATACAATTCACGTCGGCGCCGGTGTCTAGTTTGAATAATACTCCCACACTTCCTACATGGTAAAGATTTCGCCACGCCCTTGAACTTTTGCTCCCTTCGCAAGTTGAGTTTATTCTATACAAAGCAATATCATCATTATAACATCTCACACATGCATTGTCAACCTGATCTGTTATCAAACATTCACCTGCGTCACTCCAATTTACCGCGGGCACTGATTTTTGTTTATTCTGTTGTCTCATCTTCGACGGCTGCTTTGTTGCGTTGTCCTCCTTCTGTTGTTCACCCGATTCCAGTCGACGACGGCAGCACTTGCTGAAATGGCCTGCACCACCGCACGTAAAACATTTCACACCAACTGCCGGGCAGCTGCGACGGTGAGCTTGGTTGAACAGCTTTCCACAATTGTAGCACTGTTTACGATTGACGACAGCTACCTCCCTTACTCCTACATCCTACTGCTTCTCGACTGACTTCACCTCTAGCGGTCTCACTTTGCGATCCAGAATCAGCTTATTCTCCGACGCAGCTTCAAACACCTTACAGGTCTTAATGATTTTTGCCAGTGGGTCATCTCGTCCATCGAGGAGTTTTAACTGCAGCTTTTTGTCTTGTACGCCAATAATTATCCGATCTCGCAGCATGCGATCGGAGTGGGATGTTTGACACTGTTGGCACTTGAACTCACAATATTGTATTTGTATGCGGAGTTCCATTTCAAACTCGGTAAATGTTTGCCTCTCTTTCTGTGCGATGGTGTTGAATTTGAATGCCTCCATCGCGATGTTTTTCCGTGGGAGGCAATAATCGTCGAATGCAGCGATCATCTTTGCAAGAGTGTGCGAGTGCTCATTCACTGTTACATTTTCAACGGCATCATCAGGACTTGCACTGTCGGGGTAGAGCGTGTTGAAAATTTCGACGCCGCGAGGCCCGATTAGCCACAGAAAATGGCGATTTGGTTCTCCTCACTCTCCGCTATCTTACCGTTGGCACGCAAATAGATTCCAACGAGGCCATTCTTCGGCTAGGTTGGCACAATCGAGAGGCTGTGGCAGTCGAATGTCGAATCCGGATGCCATCTTCGGAAATTTTCTCACAAATCCGTTCCTTTAAATTTCGCTTGCACTAAATCGCGATAAGCTTAGCACGTACACACACGCCTGAGTCCGCGAACTTCTGACACCATGTTTTAACTTTTAAGTTTGGTTTTATTCGAAGATTTTATTCACGTCCGCGCGGTCAGAGTATGTACAGCTAACTGAAAAACTGATGAGTGACGCAGTCCTCTCTACACAGAAAAATAAAAGACCTAAGAAAAGTTTAATGACCTCTACTTTGAGTACGAAGTTCATATTTCTATCTTAAAGGTAGTTTTCTCACTCGCTCTCATGAATGGTATTAACAACAAAGAGAGCTGCTTTGAGCCAACGTGTACTGTTCCGTGGAAGAAGCCAAATTTGAGTTGTTTTCATCATAGTCTCGAGTGAGTGAAAATAACATAAATTTGAGTTGGTGAAACTTCATAGTGGGTGAAAATTCAACACGGGAGTAAAGGCAAAGTACTCACCGGATTTTTTCGCATTTTACTTATTTTTGGCTTCTTCCACGCAAGGGCGAATTTGAGTGAAAGGAACCGTAAGGTGAGTTGTTTCGCGGTTCCGTGTAGCTTAACAATGTTCGGCCCTATACACGCTTACTTCAGTTCACCCAAATATGGGTGAAGAGTACCCAAAATCATCAAAAAGTGCACATACCTAGATATGGGTGAATCATCATTTACCCATATTTGGGTGTTTTATAGGAACAGTGAATATTACCCAAATTTAGGTACTTTTCTGAGCTTTGAGATGGGGGCTGTTTTTGTTATGGATTCACAATTGCATTTTGTATGTTCCGATTTCTCATTAATTGTGAAAGAAAAGGTTTATAAAACTACGTGCTGAAAATCATTTTTATTATATTCATGGTACATCACAAGAACCTCGGCAAGAACAATGAACTGATTAAGGATTGGATTAATAATACTTCTAGGAGATGGTGTTTCTCGTAATTTTTGGCATCTTCCGATATAAAAGCAGCTGGAGCGGCCGTTGTGGATTTTGTTTTCTGGACAGCTAGTGGTGGTTATTGCTAGCCACTTAATACTAATCACTAATGACGTGGTTCATGTTGCGCGAATCTGTGCTAAAGGTGTTTCCGTGGCCGACGATGCCAATTGATGATTGTTGAGCGGCAGTTCACGGATATTCCGCCCACCACCACACCAGATATATAAATACGTCTCTTCATTGTAGCTGTTATAAAACCCCCTACTTCTCCAATTTCCCGTGACCATGGATTTTTAATGCAGTGGGGTGACTTTTCTATCATGTTGCCTTTTAATAACGCTCGGACGAAAAGATAATCTGAAATTTCAAAAGAAAATGTGTTTAAAAGATGAAAATGACATGCGTCTTGCCATAGACATTAACTATTAGGGTCTCGCCGACATTTCTCACCAACACGAACGCAGGTTGGTGGTTGCAAACAATCCCATTTGATTTTGCCGTGACAGCTGCTCGTGGTTGCAAACAAACCGAGTAAAAGTGTGAGTGAAACGTGCGTGTACGTACACGATCGCTGAAAGCCTAATTCAGTTAAATACTCACCAGTAAATTTAAAAAATCCTCCAATTTTAAATTTTAATTTGAGAGAATCAGAGGTTCACACCGGTATCCGTGTCCGTGATGTTTTCGACTGAACGAAAATGTTATTTTTTTCATCCAAATATGGGTAAGTTCATTTACCCATATATGGGTAAAGCTGCTTCAAAAATTTTATAAGTAAACTTTACTGATATTATAGGTATATTTCACCCATATTATATGTAAAGCATGCTTTTACCCAAATATGGGTGAATCAAGTACCCATAAATAGGTAAAGTGAACTAAGCGTGTAGGGCACTGCACGGACTGCTTTGTCTCTTTCTCGCTGCAAAGAAATTAGATAACAACAAGGCCAGTAAACGTCAAAATGTATGCAGAACGAAAGAGAAAGAGCTTTTTCCGTGCAGTGCCCTATGGCAATGCATGGTATGGTTGTGTATGTAACAGAAAGTGGGTATGATTATGATATAGGGATGTTTAAGAAAACAATTATTATTACAAAAGTAATATAGTGTAAACTTTAAATTATAAAAACTTGAACATTATCAATGAAAATAAGAAGTTGGCCAAATTACCCCGACGCCCCCTATTCCCACGTCAAATTTTTTGCACTGTTTCTGAGAATCTTGTATCGATTGCTTTAAAAGATATTTTAACGTTTTAATTGCGTTCGTTGCTGATAATGATAAATAAGCACAACACATTTTGATTGCTATGCATCATCTCTTACCGTCAGTTACTAGTTTAAAGTTGAAGCTTTAGGAAGACAACGTTCCAGGAGGTAGGAATATTCTAATATCCTGTATTGAATTAAAGTTTCATAATGTATTTAAACCGAAAGGTCTTTGTAGACGGTGCACTATTGAGGACCAAAATGTCAATCAGTACACGAGAGTTGATGAAAGCTGTATGTACCCTCGCCGACAAGGAGAGCATGAAAGTCTTAATGGAGGAGTCCAGTTCCGTTACATCCTCGGTAGCTGCTAATTTTCGTGTAGCCGCAAATATAGGGCCCTCTACATTGATTGAAGGTGCAGCCGATGCCTCGTCCTCCTCCGCCAAGAACAGCTCTACACAGTTACGCTCGGCTAGCGACATCATCATGAATATGAGCTACCTTGACCAGGAGACGCTTAAAACTCGCATTATAGCTGAGTTGTCCGATTTCCCAATTTCGAACGAAGGCGAACTGTTGCCTTTATTGAGCAAAACTGGGAAAAAAGGTGCTATGCTAGACGTGGTGGCCAATTTTCTTAGAACTGAAAAGCATATGCAGATTCTCTAGATTGGTGCGTGTAGGGGTAAAGGTGGTAAATGAACAGTTATCTATACAATTTAGATTGTATTATCAATTCAATAGAAAACCGAATCAGCCGCCAGCAAGGTTAACGCATGGATTGTGAGAAAAATCCATCTTCGCTAATCGCCCATTTAGGTTTTCTACTGAATTGAAAATAATACAAGTATACCTCGATATCGAAGCATAAAAATTTGAAAGAATTTTTTTTAAGTTTTCAGTTATTGAAGTGTAACAAAAAAAATTATAAAACCAACCGTGTAGTGATATTTTACTTACTTATGGATCCTGTACACCTCCGGTGGTGCAAAGGGCCGACTTGAAAGATCTCCATCCTGAGCGTTGCCCGGCTATCGCTTCGTATTTTGGTGCGTTCACTTATCTGCCTGTTTTTCCAGATATTTCTTAAACTCGCAAAGGCAGCCTTTGCTTTCTTGATCCGTGCGCCTATGTCACTCTTGGTACCGCCGTCTGACGCCATTTGGCTACCAAGATATTGGAAGCTTTCAACTTTCTCCACTGGTTGCCCGGCTACTGTGAAACTGGAAGGAGTCACCGTGTTTACATCCAACGATTTGGTTTTGTTCACGTTGATGACTAAACCTGCCGAGGAGGAGCGCTCGGCAAGGTCGTTGAGCTTACTCTGCATATCAGAGCGCCGTTGCGCGAGGAGTGCAACATCATCCGCCAATTCGAAGTCATTTAGGTGCTCCATGGTTATAGGCTGCCATAACAGCCCGCGGTTTGGTTCACGGTCAATCGCATCTACCAGAATCTCATCGATTACGATGAGGAACAGTAACGGTGATAGAATACATCCTTGCCTCACACCAGCTACGACCCGGATAGGATCGGACAGGACCCCATTGTGCAGCACTCTACACGAAAAGGCCTCGTACTGTGCTTCGATGAGGCCGATGATTTTCTCAGGAACCCCCTTGCGTCTCAGGGCGCCCCACATATACTCGTGATTGAGACGGTCGAAAGCTTTTTCGCAGTCAATGATTACCAAGTAAAAAGACTCTTGGTGATGCGGAGCGTGACAATATGGTCCACACAGGATCTTCCGGCACGGAATCCGGCTTGTTGCCGCCGGAGAGTTGTATCGATCTTCTCCTGAATCCGGGCTAGGATAATTTTGCTGAGAACGGTACACAGCAACATAATGCCTCGCCAGTTATCGCATACAGTCAGGTCACCCTTTTTGGGCACCTTCACTAAGATACCTTGCATCCAGTCGACCGGGAAATTTGCGGTGTCCCAGATATTACGAAATAAACGATGCAGTAGTTGAGCGGATGTCATGGGGTCAGCTTTGAGCATCTCGGCTGAATTGCGGTCGACCCCTGGGGCTTTATTCGATTTCATTCTTTGGATGGCTATTTGAATCTCTACCAGTGATGGAGCTTCAGTATTGACGCGTGTTATACATTGGATCCTAGGCAGATCATGCCGAGGTGGTGATGGCCTGGCTGGCACTTGAAAAAGTCTTTCGAAGTGCTCGAACCAGCGTTTCAGCTAGTCAGTTGGGTCGGTCAATAACTGATCATTCGCGTCTTTCACAGGCATCGTTGCATTCATCTTCGCCCCGCTTAAGCGTCGTGAGATATCGTAGAGGAGGCGAATGTCCCCGGTTGCGGCGGCTCTCTCTCCTTCGTCGGCCAGAGAGTGCCCACGCTCGCTTGTCCCGTCGACATGAGCGTTTTACTTCCTTCTGCAGAGCCGAGTATCTTTAACGGGCTAAGACTTTGGCTCCTCTGGGTTTTGATCGCTCTATCGTGCGGCTTTGGCGTCTCTTCACTCCTCTATCTTCCTCCAGCTCTCATCTGTGATCCATTCTTGATGGCGGTCTATTGATCTTCCACGCTGCCACCTTACGGAATATCTGCAGCATGCGTCTCCAGTTCTTCAACGAAGGTAAACGAAGGTGTAAACTTGACTGATTGTAGCGATGAATGTATGTGTGTGACCAAGACAATTGACAAATCATAAGCATTGATGTGTATTGTTCATAAATGTATGTTATTGTTTATAAATTAGTCCGTACTAGCCAGTGAAAATAGAAAGACCGTGGAGAAACGATTTATAGTTTATGAATAAACTTTCTTCTGCTATCACGCATTTTCCTGGGATCGATATTGTCCGGTCGATCGGCATCAGCCGTGTCTGTTGTTTTTTGAGCAATCAACAGATTATGGGTCCAGATATCGCGGAGAAAGTTAACAGAAAAAGTGTCTGTTCCGAAAGGCATTATTTGTGCGTTCGATAGTTCATTGTGAACGTTCGTGTTTAGCGTTTCTTATTGTTATCTCCCGGTGGGGAACACATAAAGGAAGCGTGTGCCGTTCGTGTGATGATTGAACATTTATGTGACGAGAACGGGCAGTATGGACAATAAATAAATGTTTTTTGTTCGAGGAGGAGCGGTTGTTGGCTATTATTGTGTGGAAACTTTGGTGCCGTTGATGTTTGTATTATGTTATTTATATTGGCCACTGAGTGAGACTGTATTGAGTAAGACAGATAAGTGCAACTGTATAAATATGAACGAAAGATTGTTGAATGTGAACTTTTCACAGTGGTCCAAAAGAGTGAGTTTCATCTACCAAGAAACGGAATTTTAAAGTAGAAAATGACGGAAGCGAAGGTCACCTTTGATAAATTGAATGACGAAAACTGGTCGACATGGAGATTTCGGATGGAGCTTATGTTGATAAAAGATGATTTATGGACGACAGTGAAAAACCCTAAACCGGAGCCAGCGGATGTTACTTCAACATGGACTAGGAAAGACGAGAAAGCCCGAGCAATGATTGGATTGGCGCTGGAAGATAGTCAGTTAAGTCACATCATGGACGCTTTAGTTCCAAGGATATGTGGGATAAACTCAAAAGTTATCACGAGCGAAGATCCTTGTCCAATAAAATTCATGTCTTAAGAAAACTTTGCTCAATGCGCCTGGACGAGGGTGGGAGCATGTCCAACCATTTAGTGGAAGCTTCTGATTTAGTTCACCGTTTGGCTAGGATGGGAGAAGCTTTGAAGGAGCATCTAGTGGTTGCAATTCTATTGTCAAGCCTACCGGAATCCTACCACCCTCTAGTTACTGCTTTGGAAGGTCGTCCGGAAGAAGACTTGAAGTTGAATTACGTCAAAACCGACTGGAGGAA
This sequence comes from Armigeres subalbatus, assembly GCF_024139115.2. Classification (NCBI taxonomy): domain Eukaryota; kingdom Metazoa; phylum Arthropoda; class Insecta; order Diptera; family Culicidae; genus Armigeres; species Armigeres subalbatus. Next base: position 104,109 of record NW_026942895.1, on the reverse strand, counting down.
AACGAGAGTATGCTACCATTGTAATCAAAAAGGTCATATCCGGTGGAATTGTCCTGTTTTTCTGAAGGACATTTCGGAACAGCAAAGGACAACAAAGGAGCAAGTAGATAACGTGAAGAAAACAACGGAATTGCATCCAGATTCGGGAAGTGGAAGCAGTCGGGGAGTGTGCTTCACGACTACAACCGGCAGTAGAATTACGCGCAAAGAGAGATGGGTCCTGGATACAGGTTGTACGGAACATATGACGAATTCAGATGCCAGCTTCATAAGTAGGACTCAGCGGAAGGAAAATATACAGTTGGCAGACGGAAAAACAGTGATGGCAACAGCAAGTGGTCGTGGAAAAATTGTTGGTCGTAGTCTTAAAGGAGAGTCAGTTGAAATCAAGCTGAAGGAGTTGCTCTATGTTCCTAGGTTATCTGGATGTGTATAGTCGGTCAGCCGGATGACCGATGAAGGTTATACTTAGGGATCCTATAATGAGCCATGTAATATGAGCCATATGTAAGCCAATCAAGCATTGCGAACTGTCAAAACGTGAGCCAAATGAACGTTGTTATTGTTGCAGATTGAGACGAGGTTCAGCGTTCAGAGGTATTGAGATAAATTTTAAGAAAAGTTTCATCGAATAAACAGTTCGTTTTACTTTCGCGGGTAGAAGTTATCTAATTTATGTATCGTGTTTCGCCTATTTGTATTGCACTTTTATTTTAGTGATAATGCTTAATTTAAACACTGTTAGTGGACAGACAAACATATTCCAAACTGTTATCAAATGCAAAGTCATATACAAGCTTCAACATTTTACGCTGCGGCAAGTGCTGGAAGCGTTTGCTAACAAAAGTAACAGCGTTGCTAAATCGTCTGGAAAAGTATTTGCATACACGGTTAGATGACTTTACCCATTAATGGGTACTGTGTTATTGTTGATATTATTCCCACCGTGAAAAATTCACCCATTTTCTTCAAAAAGCGCCACTACTCATTAAAATGGGTAGTGGCACTTTTTCAAGAAAATGGGTGAATTTTTCACGGTGGGAATAATATCAACAATAACACAGTACCCATTAATGGGTAAAGTCATCTAACAGTGTATCTCTCATTATAGGATCCCTAGTTATACTGTTCTCTTTGGGCCTGAGGATTGCCAGATCCACGCAGAAAAAACTACGTTAAGAACAAACATATTCTAGGTAAATCCAAACATAAATTCAGTTTGTTCTGGCATCAAAAATAAATATGTTTGGATCAAACATATTGTTGCATTTGAAGCGAACGAAAACTTTTTTTTAAATCAAATGTGCGTTTCAAGTTGTTTCAACCAGCTAAATGTTTGAAGCAAACATGGATATTATTGTTTTGGTTCGACCACTCATAATATTTTGATATCAATTCTACCAATTTTCATATTCTGGTAGCATTTGACTACCAGATTTCACAATTCCAAACGTTCATATTTCATTTACTTACCTTTCTGTACCTAAAAAACATCCTTATCATTAATTCGGAAGCAAGAAAACATCTGCTTCTACTCCTCTGCTGCTTCCGATCGGATCCGATCCGAACTCGAGTGATTGTTTACTTTTGCAAGAGCGAGCGAGGGGCTGCCCACTAGTGAATGTATAAAACAAACAGGGATTTAATTTGGTTTTAAAAATAAATATGTTTGATTCAAACATATTACCATTTTGGAAATAAACATGTATATTTTTGAAGCAAATGGATGAAATTTGTATCCGTGATGTATGTGTGTGACCAAGACAATTGACAAATCATAAGCATTGATGTGTATTGTTCATAAATGTATTTTATTGTTTATAAATTAGTCCGTACTAGCCAGTGAAAATAGAAAGACCGTGGAGAAACGATTTATAGTTTTGTAGCGACCGGTAAAGTGTCAAGTAATGATACTGCGCTGCCAAACGGCTAAAACCCTGGCTAAAACTCACCACCGGTAATCTTGCTCTAAATAGTGTTCTCTAAAAGTTTTCCTCAAGGATTTCCTTGAATTCCATCCAGGCCATCCAAGAGGATATTCTGAAAGATTCCCAGGAGCAGATTTTGCAGGAACTCTAGTAGGAGATTCTGTAGGATATCCAGATTCTGGAGCAACACAAAGAGGAGACCGTGGAGGAACTCCTCGAAAACCACCAGAACTCCTCAGCATTTTGCATAACTTCTCAGAAACTCCCAAATACCCTCATGAATACACAGAACTTCTTAGAAATTTCCAGAACTCATTAGCAATTATAAGCACTCCTGAGCAAGTACAAGCACTCCCCATAAATTCACAGAGCTCCTTAGCAATTCCCAAAACTCCTTATCAATTTCCAGGAACCCTCAGACTCACAGAATTCTTCAGGTATACCCAGAAGTTTTCAAGGCTCCTCAGCAATTTGCAAAATTCCTCAGGCATTCCCAGAAACCCTGAGAAATTCTCAGAACTGCACAACAATTTACAGAAATTATCAGTATTTCCTAGTAAGCCTCAAAATTTCTCATAACTCCTCTACAATGCCAAGCACTCTTCAAAAATTCTCAGGACTCTTAAGCAATGCAAAAAACTCCTCAGCAAATCCCAAAACTTATCATTAATTCCCAGAAATCTTCATAAATACCAAGACACCTTCAGTAAATTCGGAAAGAAATTGGGAATTCTTCAATTCGGACATTCCTGGTAAATTCAGGGGATTGCCAATTTCGACGTAATTCAAGAATTACTAATGAATTCCCTAAATTACTTTAGGATTTCCCAGAGTTTTTCTGAAATTTATTTAATCTTATTGGAGTTCTTAGAATTCCTTTGAAATTCCCAGCACTTTCCCAGTTTTTATTTTCGAATCCCCAATTTCATTTGGAGTGCTCAGGATTTCAATAGAATTTTCAGGAATTTCTGAAATTTCTCAGGGATTCCCGGAATTTTTAGCATAGAATTGGAGGATATTGAAAGGAATACATTCTAGGTTGCCAGATGGCAACTAAAAGAGAGTGGAATTATAGGTATTTGAAAGGTTCCGTTCTGTACTACTCTTGCTTATGGTGCTAGACAAGACAAGTTAAAGACTGATCGGAAAAGTTTCGAAGTATTTGAGCGTGAGATGTTGTGGTCAATTCTCGGCGGTGAACAGGAAAATAGCATCTCACGCCGCTGCATGTACCATACGTACCACGTGTAGAAAGTATTCCAGTTAGATTCGCCCAAGATCGTGTCCAATGGCGGATGATGATACTCAATTTGGTGTGGGATCACTGAGAAGTTGCTGTAGTAATATCATTTAGGAAATTATTCTTCAAATTCTATAAACTCCTCCCGGGCATCTAGAAAATTTTGATCTTTGTTGTACGCTTTTATGGTTTAGTTTAGTTCACTTTACTGAAATCAATTGCGTGCATTAGTGCTTATCACTTTTGAGATTTCTTCAAGAAATAAGAAAAATGCTATATTTTCAGGTCTTTATATGTACACATATTATAATAAGCGCTTATAATTAGCATGTTTCTCTAAGATCACACTTTTCATTATAAAATTTACACAAATGGAATCAATCCGTGTCTTACTGTGGCTTCGACCCACGTCCGAATGGACCACGGAACGCAAGATCTATGGCTCCGGTACCGACATCCCCTTTATTGTCTGTTCCTCTAAAGTGCTGGATGCGGCGGTAACTCTGGCGGTCTTCAACTCCCGTCCAGCATCGCCGGAACGGGGTCCAGCGGCAGCACGGACTCACTGGGGCTTCGAATGGGCAGCGCGCTTCAGCGTTGATGGCACAATCTCCAGGGCAGCTACTGATACGATCGTGAGAACTCATTGCCCACCATTAGTAGAGGCGCCGGGCGAACTGCTCTTTAACGAAGTTCTTCGACTTGAGCAACTGCATCTTCTTGTCGTGTACGTTCGGGATTGTCTTCAGGCCCAGGTGTTTAGGAGCATACAGTCCTCTTGTGCAACGAGAACGAGATTCCGGCTGGGATGCGCTAGTCTGTAATTGATGGAGAATAATGCAAGCAAGGATGAGAATGGTCACAAAAGCATCTGAATATAATTTAATTTTTCCCATATTTTGCTTAAATGCTACTTACCAACATTGTAAGGATGAATTACATAGCGGTAGGCAGGAAAATAAATACAAAAATAATTCTTCCTTGTACAGCTGCAGCTCGCCACTTTTGTTTTTGTTTTGGGATGTTCGTCGTCAAGAGACAAGTTGACAAGAGAGTAAAGTAGTGTGCGTACCCTCGAAAATTCAGGAACGCATCCATTTCAGGAAAATCTCCGATTTTCTTAATACGCCGAAATCGGCGTATTAAGAATTAATCCGAGATTAAAAATGAGTATTATACTGGTTGATGCTTATGAAAATCAAGGATAATACGAGATTCTCGTATTATCCTCGTTGGAGCTTACCGCCATTAGTGTTGTTAGTGAAGAGAAGAAAAAAAATGAAATCCGACAATGGCCAAGTCGGTAGTGCATCAACGCTAATCGTAAGGGTCTGTTCAAATATTACGTAACGCAATAGGGGGTGGGGGGTTGTTTGATTTTTGTTACGCTTGGTTACGTATCCGCAAAACTTTAAAACGGCTGGATTGATTTCCTTCATTCTTTCAGGATCTTTGACGGGTCATTTGCCTGAAATTTTAACCAAGTTAAAACTGTAAGCCAACGGAATAAAATGATCGAACCTACCTGAACTAAGTTAACTTTATCCATCTGTACCGTGCAGCTTTAAAATTCAGCAAATCACTCGCGCAACAACTCCTCTTGAGTAAATCGAAAATCTGTACTTCTCAAACATGGCGTCGATGCGCCGACACCGCCGTTGATAGCGGCAAATCGAGCTACTGAGGCTCTGTCTCATTTGGAGAATTAAACTTAAAAGTGACAGTTTGAAAATTAGCACATAACCCAGTCATAAAAATGGCTGGTGCTACCCAGCAATTCCAATAAGACATCGATGCAAAATGATTCGATATCTGTCAAAAGTAATCTTGCTCTGCGAGCAGGGTTATTTGATAATTATTGAAATGTCACTTTTAAGTTTAATTTCAGTTTAATTCTCCAAATGAGACAGAGCCTGAGAGCTCCGTACTTGTTTTACCGAGAGCTCAGTGAAGCGTATTGATTTTTACTGACTGATCGGTACATTTTTGACAAGTACAGGGAGTTTTTCGTTAAACAGAGTTGTTCGGTATAGTACCGAAGGTCTGTATATTATTTTAAATAACTGAGACATCGGTAAAAATAATTACAGAAATCAGTAAATTCATTTCAAATAACTGAGCTCCCGGCTCAAATTTGCTTTTACCGATTAAAATCAGTAAAAAATATTACCGAGCTGAAATTCTGAATTTAATGTCGAATTCGTTTTTAAACCTGGGTCAGTGCCAACCCCGAATAAAAAATTCAGTAGAATAACAATACAATTTATTGTAACACTACTATTAATAACATTAAATTGGCAATAGATTATATTGTAAATGAAACCATACAAATACATTAGAATGCATTGTTATGAACCATTTACTCAAATGTAAATGAAGTTTTCGCAATAGAATGTACGGGTTGTTAAGTATCGTAACTATACAAAATCTGAGATTTTGCCATACATTTTTTTCGTCACACAATAGAGTGTACGGTTAATATATTGTTGAAATATCCGAACAAAACTATTCAAAATACAATGGATTGTATTGTATTTGTATAGTAAAACAATACGATTTTTGATTTCTCAGTTGTGACAGCTTTACTGTTCAACAATGCAATTTAAAGGGAAAAAATGCATATTTGGCGCTATGAGGCAAATATTGTTATATAGTTTATATGTAATGTAAAGAAACGTTTCAAATCTTATCAATGCATGAATCTTATGTACGAAAACGTTTCTAAAACAATTGCAAGTATTGTTATTGTCGCGCTCTTCTTAAACGCTCAACTCTTCGCGGTGATAACGCGCAAGCAAAGATTGCGCAGCAGCGCGCCCATAAGCTTTTACATAGGGTGTGAGTCTGTGCTGTTTAATTTAACAAGCCGCCGAATGGGGTTGCCATAGTTGAATAGCCGCCGTGTGTAAAGTAAATGGGCGCGCTCCAGCGCAATTCAACGGAGGCTGATTGGGATAATCACGATCTGAGTGTTTATCTTGGGATGCATAATACATTAGCGAAATATGTTGATGTATTGTATCCTCAGTGTTGATACAATCTGTGCAACCATCAAGAAACAATGTATCCTATTGTATACCGTACATTGTATGGTAAATGAATTGTTTACACTATTGAACCAATAGTACATTTTTATCCGGGACCCAAACCCTGAATAAAAAACCCAGATTAATCCACCTAGCGGTGATGATGCCTTTCTCGCTCGTTCAAAATGGTTGATAAACATATATGAAAAGTCTAAAATAACAATTGGTGAATAAGACTTATTTTTCACATTTTCACATTCTCGTAAATAAAGATAGATAAATAAAGATAGATTGAATTGAAAATTCACATTTGTTTATACACATTGTAATAATTGCTGCCGGATGCAATTTGTTGCAAGCAAATCGGATGAGTGCCCTGAAAATGTGATGAGGTTGAGCAATTGCACAAATCGAGTTTCAGACATAGTATAAAAATTTGTATTTTGGCCATAACTTTTGAGCCCATTCCCCAGTTCGACCTGATTTTTAATGTGAAACAATGGGACAGGATTCCCCGTTTAAATAATCAGTTCAGGATAAGATTTCGAAAAATGATTTTTTTTGCACACACACGCACACACACACTTCTTCTGAAAATTCCGTTTTGAAGCCAGAATCCAGCATATGATTCTTCATATAGATAAAAATTCAGTTGACCATCCCCGTCAAAAATTGTATTTCGTTTCATTGTTTCAGTCGATTCTTTGGCTTATTTAAGGTCAACTTTCCCAAAGAAAATATGGGTTCTTTGAAGCCTCTAACTATTAAATCGAAAACAAAAACCAGCCGCTGCAAACTTATAGGCCTGGAGACACTTGCGCTTCGTCGGACTAATCTGCAAAGGCTGTTTGTTTTTGATATTTTAAAAAATGTCGTGCAGTGTCCATTAGGTTCTGCAGCGTACAAATAGCATGTGCTATCCAAGCACTCACCGCCGGAAAGTACCACGTGGCGGCCAAATTTAAAAAAATATCGAATTGGCTTTTTTTCTGGAGGTATGTTGTTCTATCTGGTGCGTATTTTTCGTTGCGACCAAAAATGAGCGGAGGAGTAGATTTTTTTATGAGCGTAATATAGGTTCGATAATTTAGTAGTTTGTCAATAACTCATTCCAGAGGTTAAATTTCAAACGTGATATGTGGAGGACTTCTAGAGCGAAGGTTTTTACAACTCTGCCTAATTGTTGTTTCTATTGCACTAATAACAGAGTTATAGCGCTAGTTGCAGTAACTTATTATGCAGACTGATCGAAATTTTGTTATCATTTAGTATTAGTAACTAGTGCTTTAACTCTATAATTAGTTGAATCAAAACAACAAACTATTAGGCAGAGCTGTAGAAAAATATTCGAACTAGAACTCCGCTGTAACACGTTTTGACATTTAACCTCTGGAATGAGTCATTGTAGTTTGTCAATGATCGAACTAAGACTATTAAATGATCTAATACATACTTGGATTATAGAAAAGTTTGGATACTTTTTCTACTGACTTCCTAAAATAGAAAATTTTCTCCGAATCCTTCCAAAACTCAGTTTCTCCTACATAATCCGAGTGCTTTACAAACGAAATTAATATCCTATGGAAAGAACCACGCGAATAAGGTTGATATAGCCATTTAAATGCTAGTGTTCGGAATATGAGTCATTTTCGGGACTTGAGTCAAAACGGTTTATATTTTTCAACGTCCGATTAAATGCCACCGAACCAAAGCATAGCACCCAATGCGTTACCGCACGTATGCACAAGCAGCCGATGTCTTGATGCAGTGAAATAGTTAATATTGCAAATCGCGTAGCCTGTTGTTCTTCGAACACTACCCTCTCAAGAAACAAAGATAGTTCAGGGGTAGCGTGAAAGGTTCTCAATCAGAGGATTTATGTTCGGTCCTCTTGTTAGCCATCTTATTTTTTTCAAAACTCATATTTTCTAGGAGTGTGGTGTAATATTACACATTGCAAGAAAAGTTTCGAATACTAGAAAATTCAAACAAAATTTTTGTATTTAACATTTTCCATGCTAATAATCAATGGAACCTAATGCTGTGTATTGTTTATATTTATATTCATGACATTTCTATAATTGAATCCATCTGATTATTTGGGATATTTGAAAGAATTCAGGTCTGAACTTCAGATGATGGAGGAGGTAGGAAATGAAACATAAATACATAAATTGAGAATCGATATGTACTCAACAGTTTTCTTTAATGATTGTTAGCAGAAACAAAATAGCTTTTGATTTACCTTGGTAGTAATCAAATTTGCCCACCGAGTTTCAATAGAGAGTAAACATAAGTGGAAAATTATATTCTATTGCTTCAATGCACAAAGAAGATATGTCTTACTGAATAGAAAAGACATAATTTTCAATAAAATTAGAAGCTTGCGAGTTTATGGGGCAGCAGACGCTATATCGAAGGAATTAAGACCGGGGATTTCCCTATGCGCGTTATTTCCGCGCAGACATCTAAATTATTCTTTTTTTCCGTGATACTCATGAACCAGTTTCCCCACATCTAATTTGCTCGGATCAACATTCAACCCAGCTGAGCTAAAAATAGAACATTGCCGCACGCAATGCGATGTGTGTTGGTGATGCTTCATACGGCAATATTCATCCGACGGCAAGAGACTGAAGCGAATGCGCATGCGTCCCGCGTCTTCCCGCACACCAGCTGCGCTCCCATATGCTGATTGAACGCCACAAAGAATGATGCATATGCGTAGAAATAGAACAGAAGCACGGCTTGCCGCTGATGCTACGATGGTTAAGCCGATCGATCCACAGTGACGGAAATCCAGACAAAACCTAAAACAAAAATCGTTCTTTCGTGAAGCTGATATTATTTTAATTTTGCACATTTAGTCAAGGATAATTCCTTAATTTGTTAATTGTAGTTGGTAAATTTAATTTTTGGTGACTTGACTCAAGTTGATGCTGTAAAGTATCTCCTAAACATATATGTATGGGAAAATTAAATTTGACTAAATTTTTTATCGGGAAAGATTCGGAAAGAACTGATATCATGCATTGAAATATATATTTTGTCTACTTAACAGTTGTTAGTTTGGCGAATTGTGCTTTGCTGCACCAAAGCGGAAAATTTACTGTTTCAAGGTTAGAATTAAGACGCTACTGTGGCTGCAGACCCTAAGTCATGGGCTTCCGTAAGTCTTTGGATAGCATAGCATATGTCGGAACTATTTAAATTTCAAAATGAATTCAGCGTTACAAGATTACAGTTTCTAAATTTTAAGCGCAATCGTAGGTTTAGTCGAGCATTGGTATGAGGGACCACCACTGCGCGACGGCACATTGCCATTCCTTCTTTTAGGCGCATTCGTACGGGAGAGCGTTGAACGTGTTGAACAAAGCACGATGCTTTTTGAAATTGCTACATGAGGATTATTTACAGGCTGTTATATAGGGTATTTGTGCTTTTCTTAGCGCTTGATAGCAAAAAGGCATGAGAAAAGTTATGTCTAACGTTTAGCAGAGAAGATGATTTTTAATTAATGAACGGATATCCTATCCTAAAAAGTTTTGCATTGATTTCCTCGCATCATAGTGAATCTACTTTTATCTCCAATAAATGAACAGCGTATCCAAGCGGTTTTAATAGTTTGTATATTAGAGCATCATTACTAGGTGCGAGTGTTTTGATCACCCTCGCTGCTCTGTCATTTTAGTTTAGTCACTCTTTTTCGCACCGGTCGCTATTTTCGGTTATCATTTTGGTGGCTGCATTCCGTACCGGTGACGTTTAATAGTTCATCAAATAGCAGAGCTGTTTATCGCGCTACCAAATTTGATCACCTGTCAGCTGCGCTACTGTTTTAGCAACGCGTTTAGTAGCGACCGGTAAAGTGTCAAGTAATGATACTGCGCTGCCAAACGGCTTATACTCACCACGGCATCTTGTTCTAAGTTAATGTATTGAAACTGTATATTTTAATAACCAACGAAAAAAATTAATATTTTCTTTTCTCAATCCATTAATACTTCCAGTATAGGAAACGATACCCTAGCAGGATGAATTCTGTTGCTTATAGAGGCAATGAATATATGCCCAATTCGATGATTTATATTTGTACGTATCTTCTCACACGTTATGTGTATCGATGGTACAGTGGTATAGTAACCGCTTCCCGTTTTAGAGGTCACGAGTTCGAATCTAGAGTAGAGCGTTTTGCTTTTTTTTTGCACGTTAAAACAGTTTTTTGGCCATAACTCCGAAACGCAAAGTTCGATCGATCTAATTTTAAATAGGAACCAATGGGACTGTATTCCGCGTCGAGTGCAACTTGTTGCGAGCAAATCGGATGATGCTAAATGCCCAAAAACGTGTCTCACATTTTTGTACACATACACACACACACACACACACACATACAGACATCACCTCAATTCGTCGAGCTGAGTCGATTGGTATATAACACTATGGGTCTCCGAGCCTTCTATAAAAAGTTCGGTTTTGGAGCAGTTCTATAGCCTTTCCGTATACTTAGTATACGAGAAAGGCAAAAACATTATGGATTGTTTATTATTTTTGTGATTTTTCTCAGCAGTGAGCACGTATGTTGACAAAAAGAGGCGACGAAATTGGTGCTGCATTTCTTTGTTTCCCGATGAGATGAATTTATGTTCAGTGAGATGGAGATCGGAACAGTTCCCTTGTTTAATTATATTCAAAAATCCCGTGCACATATTTATACCAAGAATTCCGTATAGAATTCACATAAAAGAGATTTTATATTCTACAAAAAATCATCTAGGGTAAAACGTCCTATCGTTGTGGTATGCCCTAATGTTGCGGTAGTGGTCAAGTAGTCCATTCTGGATATAATACCATTGAAAACAATTGTGGGTACGCTAAAACTCTTCGGATTAACGACTAGAACAGCTTTTGTTTGAAAAAATTCCGTTCAAAATGATGAAAACTCAACATTTTTCGTTAAAAATTTGAATCCTTTGAGCCTATTATTGCGGTAGTGCTAAGGTCCTATTGTTGCGGTATCGCTCTCCATAAGAATTACATGCAATACCGCAACAATAGGACTGACCTTCAAAAAATATCGCAACGATAGGCAACTGCGTCCTATTATTGCGGTAGTTTGTTTTTATTGTGATAAAAACAAAACAACATAAGTTCAGCACAATTGACGTAATATTTACGAACTATAGTTAACGAGCATTCTATTCAACTACTACAATGTGGAAATCGACCAACAGGTAATTTTCGAAGAATTTTTGTAATCAATTTTGCTTTGACACGGTGCTTAACCCCTCCACAATAGGTCGTTTTACCCTATTTCTGCAAAAGTTTTTTTCGGAGAACACTCAGAAGCATGTAATAAAAATTCTCCAGGATTCGCTAATTTTTTTTCTCGCTGCCTCTCCTGATAAAGGTAGCCTCACACCTCGGGAAAATTTTCCGCCGGATTTTAGGCCCCGTGCATTTTCAATTTTCAAGAATCTCCCGGAGGAATTGCTCAAGGTACTTCCGGGGGAATTTATGTACGAAACTTGCGGAGCAATTCCTGAAGGATACTTCGAGTAAGTTCCTGTATTCTAGAAGGATTTCCTGAAGGAATTATATTGTAGGGATTTCCAAATTAATTCCTGGACAAGGGGCACGACACAAGACAATTCTCAAAAAAAATTTCCATACTTTTGATCGGATTTTTTGAAATATTTTTTCCGAACATTACTTTCAGTGTCTTAGATAAAAATAGCTTAAATTAACTCAAATTGGACTATCTTTTCTGAGATTAAAATTGCTTATACAGTCGGGATTCGCTGGTTGGGATCTTAATACTTGGGTCACTTTTTAGTTGGGCCTCCGCTGATTGGGCCGTGGCCCAACTAAAAAGCAACCGTACGTCAAAATTCAATGTAAACACGGAAAATGGGATTGGGCGTCACTTGACATCATTTGTGATGTTCAAGTCGAAATACACGTGTTCAAATGGCTGTCAGTTGACCCAACTAAAAAACCGAATTCGTTAGTTGGGCCGAGGTCGTGGCCCAACCAGCGAATCGCGACTGTAAACGGATATTTTAGGATATTTCCGTGTGGCATACTGTCAAGATGCTGTCATAATGACAAACAAAAAGAAAATAATCCTCGACTTTATTTTGATATTCTTCTATACAATAGCCTCTTCAGATTTTTGTCAAACTGCATCACAGGCATCAATGTTCTCACATCTGAAAAGTGCTGTATCAGTTGGTGCAACAGCGGAACAGAAACGAAATAGTTTGTAGCATGCAAGACATGGAAGAATGATCTGATATCAGGTGTTCCTGTCCCGGTTCCTGTATTGTTGGTTGGCGAAAGAATCCTGTTTGCTTGCGACTCAAAAGAGCCCCGCACATAGCATACGTTTGCGTTGCGTTTGACAGTTTTCCCATGAGAAATGTGTCAAACGCAACGCAAACGTATCCTATGTGCGGGGCTCTAAACTTGAGCAACCCGGGCACAAACCTCTCTAATAGGATGTGCCGAGATGAGGATATGCAAATATAAAGGCCATTGCGGTTCATCCGCGGTGGTTTTTGGGGGCTGCTCTTCCCCACCGTGAGACCATTTGGTCACTACCACGGCTTTGCGATCGACGGGTAGAGAGGTTGCCACCTGGAAGTCAATGTTGTGTGTTTTATATGCCTTTTGTGTTAGCGTTTTGTTGAATTGTGGGACGGGAGATACGGACTGGTGAATGCGTTTGGTTTTAGTGGGTTGGATGAGAACCACAATGACTCCCATCCCCACACCACCTGAGAATATCCTCAGGTGTCCATTTACCATTTCTCAAAATAAAAAAAATCTTGTTTATTTTTGTGTATTCCTTTTATATCGTTTCATCACATTGTTTTTCCTTGTCACATCTGAGTTGACTTGCCAAATTTTGACATATGCTTGAAAGGAATATCCAGAAATATAAAGGGTTAGAAACAGATATTAAACACTGTGCCAGCAAAGTACTCTTTAATGGGTAAAAAAGCACCCATTATGAAGTTAAATAGTTCAACTCATTAAAAGAGTAAACAGCGTTTACTCATTAATGAGTAAAAGGCTTCTACGTCAAATTCAGGGGTATTTTTTACCCATTACGAATAAAAATATTTTGGCCGTAATGGGTATTTTTTACTCTTCTTTATTTTTAGAAAGCATTCAAATTTTCGTATGATATCTATTCAAACAAAGGACACAATTGCGAGTAATATAAATAATGAAAGAATAGAAAATTGTTCTTTATTTTGTAATATCAAAACAAATAATTGACAAGCGATTTTCTTTTATAGTAAAAACTAAACCTGCTTTTGTTCTCTTAAGTCTTCCTTATCGGTTCGCTCAGCAGGTTACACAAGAGGGAACATCAACAGCGACTGTGTCTAAAACTAATTCCATATGATCGACGACGTTCCAAATTTGCGACAACCGTCTCTGACTACGTTCCTAGTTGGCGTAATAGGAAAGACAGACGGTCCCCATCCGTTGAATCTCACAAAAGGCAGGATTTGCCGATTTCACATCGTCGATTGCCAGAGTCGACAGAGTGTCGCTCCTTCTGACTCCTTTTTGAACCAGTACATTCATCGGATGTTCCTCCAATCCTTTTGCCAACATCTTTGTTGAAGATCCGGTAGTTTGGAGCTCCCTATATATTGATTCGGAAAGAGAATATGCTGTTATTGAACATTAGAGGAAAATATAGCCAACTCACCTAAGGTTTTATTAGTAAATTCTTAATAGGTAATTCGAAACTGCCGGAAGAACGAAAAAACAGATTGTCATTCCTGTAACAGTGTTGGATATCCTCATCGTACCGTTTCGCCAAACGCCAAACGTTTTCCCAGCTTCCTAAGGAACTCGTAGATTTCGGAGAAGTTTTGATGATGGTGTTGCCATCATTGATGTATTGGATCGTCCCCAACAAAGGCTGATTCGCGAAGTCGCGGTGATGCGCGGTACCGGGAGCCTCGCCGGAAGCAACATTATTTTGCTTTGTTTTTTGACACCGAAAGGCGACGACGACAGGAGCAACAATCATTTGTTCAAAAGTTCAACTTGTTTTTCACTCATTAATGAGTAAAAACTCTGAGCTTATAAATGGGCATAAAATACGCATTATATGAAAAAATAAATTACTCATTATTTTGACAGGTTCATACCTCACCAAAAAAGGGGTGATTTTTACTCTTTAAAGAGTATTGTCAGGTTTACAGTGAAGGATAGACTAAGAAAGTGCACGCTTAGACGAATTTGATAGAATATTCAAAAAAATGTTTTGTTTAATACACCCAAAAAAATCAGCACGTTCTTTCCACCTGAAAAAATACGTAGATTTTTTCCACCTGAAATTCACGTAACTTTTACCAGATTTTCCGATAGAAATTTCATTCTACGTGAAAATCAGGTAAGTTCTACCTGAGTTTTGAATAGAATTCACCGGACACGTAAGTTTCACCTGAATTTTCTGAAGCATTTGCAGCTACGTGTGCACGTAAAATGTACCTGAAAATTCAGGTGGAAACAACGTTTAGATTATTTGGAGTGTAGGGTTTTTGGTGATTTTTTCAAAAAAAGCGGAAGTGTCGTGCCCCTTGTTCCTGGAGCAACTTCCAGAGAAAATCCTGGAACAGTATTCAAAGATATTTCTAGAAGAATTTCCGAAGGAATTCATCTCGGAAGGATCCCTTGGAAAAAATATATGGAAGAATGCCTGAAAGATATCGCCAAAAATTCAAGAAAGAATTACAGTATACCCCCGGTTTCTCTCGTTAATCCGACTGTCAAATCCATACAAACGAACCAAAACAAAATCACAGCACAAATTTGAAAACTGACAGCATAATGTGTTTAAATGGGTGTTGATACTTTTTAATCCGGAAAATTCCGAATTAGTGAGATCCGGACTAACGAGTCGTCGGACTAGCGAGGTCCGGATAAGCGGGGGGATACTGTACTGAAAGAATTTCTGAAGTAATTTCTGGCAGAATTCTCGAAGAAAATTCTGAAACGCACGAAAGAGTTTTTGGAAGAATTTCAAAAGAAATTCTGCATAAGAAATAATTCTATTCGGTATTCCTCAAATATATTTTTCTGACAATTCTTAGCGCATTTTGTAAACGGGTTTCAAGAGGAATTCCTAAATTACATAATTACTAAACTACATAATTCCATCCACCGACCTAATTTAGAACATCATCTGTGAGGAAAACCTGAATGAACTTATGAATACATAACTTCCCTAACCATTATTTTTAAAACTAAATCTAGACAACAGTACCGGATTAATTTCATTTTAAACTACAATAGCAAATATAACAAAATTCCCGGAAAAAAAGATTTTCAACGCACATTTTATTTTAATACACACAGTTTCGTTTCTTTCTTCTGCTTGTTTATTCCGCCCAGTCCCACCCACCCACGTGGTTTTGACAGTTGTAGTACAGTTGTATTGGTGAACCCGGTGCTAAACTGTAAAACAACACAGTGCGAACCCGACAGCTTTGGGGACTAGTGGAACTAGTGCGAACTAGAAATACTACAATAAGAGATCGGCGAAGACGCCATCTTGTTTCCAATCGAACCGTCAAAAGCGGTTCCAATTCGACTTGTTTACTTTTTGCATCCATAAGAAGCAAGCAAAAAGTTCAAGTGATGCCAGTATTATTTTCACGATTTCATGCATTTTCATACGTTGCCATTTCGCCAGTTTTTCACTCCGCCGGTCTCTGGTTATAGGGTGGCTAGTGCGAACCTAGTTCCTATTGACAGAGAAGAATAAGCGATATATTCTTTATGGCAACACTGTATCAAAAGCAAACGTCAGTTGCCGTTAAACGGCAACGATACCGAAAACGAAGTGAGAAGAAATGTAACTGTTATTTTTTAGTTCCAATCATTCGTTCGAATAAAGAGCACACCGAATCTAAAACGTTTCATCTTTTTATTCTTTTCCACGGTGACGCGGGTGTCTCGAGTTTGTCCGGTCGTTGTTCCGTTCCGTCGAGATTGTCCACTGCATGGCCTGGTGTTGATTGTCCCACAGGTTATGTGCCCAGGACAGTGGAAGAAGAACTCTTTGGATTAGTAAAAGAAAGTGCGAGTGATTTTTCCGGGCTCCGCCATTTTGGCTGGTTGCCGACGACATCGGTGAAGCAAGAGGTGCTTCAGTGTTGGTGCGCGTTTTTTTGGCGTGATCGTTGCGACGCGGTCAAGACCCAGTTGAATTTTCGGTCGGTCGGTGGCGTGCGGCATTCGCAACAGAGTGTGTGGCGAACGAAGTGTCGAGGGTCGACAGTGTAGCGCGTGTGGTTGTGTGAAAAGCAAAACGGTCGGAAAAAGATGGCTGAGAAATTTTTGTTTTCACGGTTAAACAACCAGAACTACCAAATCTGGAAAACACGCATGGAAATGCTTCTCAAGCGAGAGGATTTGTGGTTCGTGGTAGTGGAAGCAAAACCTAACCCGTTGACAAATACATGGAAGAAAGCAGACCAAAAGTGTGTGGCAACAATCGTGTTGTATATTGAGGATAATCAACTCAATCTCGTAAAGAATGCCACAGAAGCTCAAACAGTGTGGAGTGCGCTTAAAGCCTACCATGAAAAGGCAACAATGACGTCGCGTGTGTCGCTCCTCAAGCGAATCTGTAGTTTGAACATGAGTGAGGGGGGCGATCTTGATCAGCATTTGCAAGAGCTGGAGAGTCTGTTCGATCGGCTTACATGTGCGGGGCAGGCAATTGAAGATTCCTTGAAAATTGCAATGATCCATAGGAGTTTACCCGACTCATATAATGGACTAGTTACGGCGCACGAAAGTCGTCCGGACAAAGATTTGGCGATTGATTTTGTAAAACAAAAGTTGATGGACGAGTTCCAACGAAGAATCGAGCGATCGAGCGGCTCGAATGAGAAAGTGATGAAAGCTAAGGATAAGAAGAACAAAGTTTGTTTTCATTGTCAGAAGCCGGGTCATTTTAAGGCACAGTGTCGTTTGCTGAAGCAACAACAGCAGTATAAGAAAAGTGACAGTGATCCGAAGAATACGAAGCGCGAGTCCAGAGCCAAGCAGGCTACTGAAAAAGAACTCCCGGTGTGTTTTACCGTCGGTGGCAATCCGAAAGGTGGCTGTTGGTACATAGACAGTGGTTGTTCCAGTCACATGACAAACGAAAAATCGTTTTTCGGGAAGTTGGACAGAAACGTTAAAACAGAGGTCGTGTTGGCTGACGGTTCGGTAACGAAAGCGTGCGGTATCGGTGAAGGAACTGTGCGTTGCGTCGACGGCGGTGGTAAGGCGAAAGATATCACTATAAGTGAAGTGCTGTATATTCCCGCATTGTCCAGCGGACTTATTTCGGTACGTAAACTGACCCAGAAAGGTTTCGAAGTGAAGTTCGGTGCGACAAAGTGCAAAATCGTGAACGACGCTGGATCAGTAGTGGCTACAGGTGAAACCACTGGGAATTTGTACGTGCTGAATACGACAGAGCATGCAAAGCTGGGAAAAGTGATGCAGCACCTGAAAAACTGCCAGCATACCTGGCATCGGCGGATGGGGCACCGAGACCCTGCCGTACTGGAACGTGTCAAGGAGCTTTCGGAAGGAGTCGACATACAGGACTGCGGTATCCGGCAGGTTTGTGAACCTTGCTTACAAGATAAATTACCACGTAATTCTTTTCCCAAAGGAACAGCACATAGGTCAAGCCGTGTCCTAGAGCTGGTACACACAGACGGGTGCGGCCGATGGCGAATGTTACTCCCGGAGGATGTCGGTACATTCTGACGTTATCCGACGATTACAGCCGCTATTGCGTAGTGTTCTTACTCCGGCAAAAGTCTGACGTAGCTGGGTGTATCAAGCGGTATGTAGCCCATGGAAAAACTCGTTTTGGGAGACCCCCTTGCGTGATACGGTCAGATGGAGGAGCGGAGTTTATCAACCGAGAATTAAAGGAGTTTTACGCCAACGAAGGGATTCAGTCGCAGGTAACAGCACCGTACTCTCCCCAACAAAACGGCGTCGCAGAACGCAAGAATCGAACCTTGCAAGATATGGCATCATGTATGCTGCTGGACGCGGGTCTCGAAAAGAAATATTGGGGGGAGGCTGTCATGACGGCGACTTACTTACAGAACCGTCTGCCGTCACGTTCCGTGGATCGTACACCGTACGAGAAGTGGTTCGGTGTCAAACCGAATCTGCAGCATCTTCGGGTATTCGGATCAATGGCTTACGTCCATGTTCCGGAGGTAAAGCGTGTAAAGCTTGATGCGAAAAGTCGGAAACTAATTTTCGTTGGCTATTGCGAGGATCGAAAAGCCTATCGATTCCTAGATCCGACAAACGACAATGTGACCATCAGTCGCGATGTCAGATTCATCGAGCAGAAGAACGGGTCGTTGTCGAACGTTCCCAGCAGTTCCGGTGAATCAAGCGTGGAAGAATTGGACTGGCCTGGATTGACGAGTATGGAGGACAAGATTCAGGAGGAGCAAGACGAAGATCGCTGCGAAATTCAGGAGGAGCAGGCAGAATCCGAGGAGGAACTTCACAGCTGCGAAGAAGACAACGCTGAAACAGAATGTGAGCAGATTCCTGGTGGAAGCAGTGCTACTGGCAAGCGTTCTACAAGGGGAACCTTGCCAACTCGGTATAACGATTATGTTGTGGATATAGCGATGGCGGTCGAAGCAGAACCAGCTAGTTACGACGAGGCCGTTGCTGGACCCGAGCATGATTTGTGGACAGAAGCTATGCGTGAAGAGTTCGAGTCGCTGATCAAAAATAGGACCTGGAAACTAGTGGACTTGCCGGCCGGGCGTAAACCAATCGGCTGTAAATGGGTTTACCGCCGGAAAGAAGATAGCGATGGAAACATTACCCGTTTCAAGGCACGCCTAGTCGCACAGGGTTTTACCCAAAGGTATGGCGTCGACTATAATGCGGTATTCTCACCAGTGGCTAATCAAACGACATTGAGAGTATTACTCTCGGTGGCGGGCAGTAAGCGGATGTCGGTGCATCATTTGGATGTGAAGTGTGCGTATCTACATGGCAAGCTGGCAGAAGAGATATACATGCAGCAACCGCCTGGGTTTGTACAACGAGGAAGCGAGAAGAAGGTCTGTAAACTCGAGCGCAGTTTGTACGGTTTAAAGCAAAGTGCGCGTGTCTGGAATGAAACGATTCATGGGTTACTTCTCGAGTATGGATTCACACAGTCAAATGCGGATCCATGTTTGTACACCATGGTGACAACTAAGGGAGTCCGTATGTATCTCATCATTTATGTTGACGATATGGTGGTTGCTAGTACAGATCCTAATGAAATTACTAGACTGGAGGCTGCTCTTAAGAAGAACATTGAGTTATCTTCACTTGGGGAGATCAAGCATTTTCTGGGGATACGCATCTCCAGAGACCGGGATGGGTTTTTCAGTCTAGACCAGCAGGCGTATATCAGGAAGGTAGCGGCACAATTCGGCTTGGAGCATGCAAAGGGCTCAAAGTATCCGTTGGACGTTGGGTACTACAAGAATCGCGAAGATAGCAACAAGCTGCCGAATAACAATCGCTACCGGAGTCTTATTGGGGCATTGCTGTATATAGGACTCAACACTCGTCCGGATGTAACAGCAAGTGTGACTATATTGAGTAGACAGACTAGTGAACCAACTGAAATGGACTGGACTGAGCTCAAACGAGTTGTACGGTATTTGGCAAAGACAAGCAACTACAAGCTAAAGCTGACAAGTAACAGGAAGGAACCGATAGTACTACAAGGATATTGTGACTCAGATTGGAGTGGTGATACGGTAGACAGAAAATCAACTACAGGGTATTTGTTCCAGCTAGGAGATGCTACAGTGTGTTGGGTAAGCCGCAAACAGACCAGTGTGGCTCTCTCAAGTATGGAGGCGGAGTACACCGCATTGTCGGAGGCATGTAAGGAAGTACTTTGGCTCCGACGTCTATTGGAAGATTTCAATGAATATCAACCTGAAGCGACTACGGTCTACGAAGACAACAGGAGTTGCATCGACTCCGTGCAACTTGACCATGTGTCACGCCGATCGAAGCATATCGATACACGAATGCATTTTGCAAAGGATCTAGCGGAGGAAGGTGTCGTAGAACTCCAGTATTGCAGTTCGGAAGATATGAAGGCTGACATGTTAACGAAACCAGTTGGAGGCGTTAAGCTGCAGAAGTTTTCGGAGGCTATTGGCTTAGTGGTGGTAGACTAACTGAAGATGGGAGATAAAGAAGATATCGAGGAGGAGTATTGACAGAGAAGAATAAGCGATATATTCTTTATGGCAACACTGTATCAAAAGCAAACGTCAGTTGCCGTTAAACGGCGACGATACCGAAAACGAAGTGAGAAGAAATGTAACTGTTATTTTTTAGTTCCAATCATTCGTTCGAATAAAGAGCACACCGAATCTAAAACGTTTCCTCTTTTATTCTTTTCCACGGTGACGCGGGTGTCTCGAGTTTGTCCGGTCGTTGTTCCGTTCCGTCGAGATTGTCCACTGCATGGCCTGGTGTTGATTGTCCCACAGTTCCAACCTGAGCGAATAAAAAAACACTCTGACAGCACTTAGGTTGGAACTGGTTCCAACCTGGGTGGTGCGGATAGAATCGATTTGGTTGTCAAACTGAAGCCAAAATTTTCTATTGTGCCGGAGCCAAACA
Organism: Armigeres subalbatus; assembly: GCF_024139115.2. Taxonomy (NCBI): domain Eukaryota; kingdom Metazoa; phylum Arthropoda; class Insecta; order Diptera; family Culicidae; genus Armigeres; species Armigeres subalbatus. Next base: position 83,194 of record NW_026942895.1, on the reverse strand, counting down.
TTGAAGATTATGGTTAAGTTCGTTTTACATCTTATATTTAGAAGTATTGTTATTATTTGGGGAAAAATAAAAATAAACTTAGTTTGAGTTTTGCATTCTTTGTAACAAATATATTCACATTATATTTCGAGTGGATAATTAGTAGGAATGCAACTAAAAAGCACTCGTTACGAGATTTCACGAGATTCAGCAGCTGATTGGAGCAGGAATGTATGTAAACCATCGTAAAGTCATGTAGAGTCTCGCGCATTCGTGCGCCTTCATGCAGCATGGAAAGAGAAATTCGAAGAGCGGGAAATGTTTGACAACCGGAGAACTGCAAAATAATTCTGCTTAAAGGAATGATTTCAAAATATCCCGCTACTCGCTTGAGAGCAGAAAAGCGGCTCTATCCGCAGCACCCAGGTTCCAACCTAGGTTGGAACTTTTTAAAAACGAATTCGACTTAAGTGTGTACGCGTTACGCATAGGGGTGGGGATGGTTCTGAAAATTGTTACGGATTGTACCGAGGGGGTAAGGGGTTCTTAAAAACCAGAGTCTATTATATAGAGTTACGCAAAGAGGATCTTCTTACACTTATTCTGAATGATGCTCTTGTTATTATGTTGGCAACTTTTATTTTTGTTCAACCCTTCAAGTGACTTCACGGGAGTGTTCACTTCTAAAGTTTTTTAATTCGATAACCAAGTCACCCACAGAGTGCAAACACGTGAGTTTATTGTTGCTACTTTTTTTGGGGATGTATTGATGTCTTTTGAAACTGTTTCTATACATTTCTGTAATACATTTGAATTCATGCGTTCTAATTAGCCGTAATAATTATATACACACTTAAATTGATACAGTATCCCCCCGCTCATCCGGACCTCGCTAGTCCGACGACTCGTTAGTCCGGATCTCGCTAATTCGGAATTTTCCGGATTAAAAAATGTTGGGGTTGTACACAAGACACGACCGCTCGACGTAAACTACGTAAAACCAAATATAGTACACTGAACCAGTTATTCCACCAACCATCCCACCGAAACCACTACCCAGCTTTAGCAGCATCTACTCTGTGAGGGAGTAGGGACCCCACTGTCTAGCAGCTGGCCACCCCCTTTTTTTTTGTTCGGGATGAACCACTGCGTCCATTTCATTGAACTTTTGTAGTATACCCGTGTCATTTGTTTAGTGCATGTCTTTCTGCTCCATTTCTATTGAGAAGAAATGAAGTAGTCGTTTTTTATTCAGATATTTTCTCAAGCTTAATGTAAGGCCTCTTTAGATTAAGGTACCGCTATTTATACCCTTCCAGAAACGGCTTATACCAACTCTCAAAGGCGCGCCCCTCAATCAGTTTCGGCTCAACAATAAGTGGGATTTAATACTGATTTTGACCATGCATCGGTACTGCAGTTCAAACATATTTTTGCGTATTCTTATGAGTTCCGGATTCGTTTTTGTACAGAGATCTGATTTCATTGCGTTTGGCATTTCTGAATCTCACCTTTACACAGAGCTCTAATCAGTCAGAGGGTTCAGCAGATCCACCAAATTCGTATCCGCTTCTTTCCTAATTAATAAGCGCTCTGGAGCTTTGAGATTCATGTCATCGGCTTTAAAACCAGCCTAAGATTGAGTTACGTTTTTATAATTTACTCCATTGACTCCATCCAAAAGTGGCAAAAGGTGGGTCATCTAAAAGCAGATTATAGTCGTTCCATACTCTTCCGACCATCACTCATAAGTATTAACAAGAATAGTAAGAACTAGAGCACAGTGTGGTAGATCTTTCTCCGTAATGCACCACGAAAAAAGGTGTCTACCCAGCATTACAGGCTCCGTTAACTGCCTGGCTAATTGTTTCACCCCCAGGCCATTCATCCCCTCGGCACGGGTCGCCTGACACCTTGGGATTCGGGGTTAGGGACGTCATATTGTCAGTTTCAGTGTTTAACCGAGCCTGGCGATATGATCGGATTTACACCGTTACGCACTACTTCAGAGTATCCATATCCCAGCGTAACGGGAATTCCACCCCATTCATACACCCCAGTTCAATAATTGATAATATCCTAAAAGTAGGCAATTACCAAGGATTGGAACGTGCTGTATAGGGGATGCATGATGTATGAAAGAACTAAAATTTTCAATAGTTTTTATGTTGATAATCAAAAGTTTCAATACTACTGGCAAATTGGTAGAGAGTTTGCGAATCGATTGATATATAAATCTTTAAAATCCATTGAAAGATAAACGACCTATTAATGTTACAAATCTTACATTATTTTGTGACGGACTCCAAATTTTGAAATTTTCATTTTACACCCTGTATCCGAGTCTTCCCCTTAGACGTAGTTTACGTCAAAAGTATCAACACCCATTTAAACACATTATGCTGTCAGTTTTCAAATTTGTGCTGTGATTTTGTTTTGGTTCATTTGTATGGATTTGACAGTCGGATTAACGAGAGAAACCTCGATAGTCCGGCCATACATTTGTCGGATCAGCGGGGGGATACTGTAATTCCAGCTCGGTAACATTTTTTACTGATTTTATATGGTAAAAGACAATTTGAACCGGGAGCACAGTTAATTTATAAGGAATAACGGATTTCTGCAATCAGTTTTACCGATGTCTCAGTTGTAAAAAATAAAATACTGGGTTTCGGTAGTATGTATTACCGATCAACTCTGTTCTAAGAAAATATCCTGCACTTGTCAAAAAACACACCGATCACTCAGTAAAAACAAATTCACTTTACTGAGCACCCGGTAAAATAAGTACAAAGTTCTTAGTTTTCGGTCAGGTGCCGCATGGTTTGACCGTTTGACGCCATATTTATTTGCGAATCGGAACTTCTGGAAGTCTGATTGCATCGCACGAACTTTTTTGGCGAGTGATTGATGCTACCCGTAGAAATTCTTGTTTACTTAAATATTCAGGTAAGTTTAAACCTTTGTACTATCATGTATCAGCTTATTTGTGCTAGGTTCCTGAAGATTTGTTTATTTTTTAATTTATACATTTCCAGGTCAATGAAAACAAAAATCATCAGCGTACGACTTACGGCATGCCGGATCACCAAAATGCTTCGTTCTGGGTCTGGACTCTTTTTTTTTTTTTTTTTTTACAAGGGAGAATGCATTTACACACTAACCCAGTACACGTGCATTGTAGTTGCCAAACTACCACACGGAAGTGTACTGGAGTGTCGGACTCGACCATACCGGTAATACCGACTAAACTCCCTTGGGCTCCACCATCGTTTCCCCCAGGAACTACCTCGCAGTATCTGGGTCTGGACTCTGGATCTATAACAAGACATCAGGTATGTAAACTATAAATATACTGTTTTCCAATACGGTTCTTCTAATAATTTACTTTCTACAACTTGTTTCCACATTTTTAGATAATTCACGCTAACATTGTGATGATTTTCCGGGCGTGAAAGGAATACCGCTAGTGCTGTAGAGTAGAGTGGGGCAAGAGTGCGCGTGGGGTAAGGGTACGTTTTCGATTTTTTGAAGTAATAAAAAAAGATAAACTAGCAGCACTGCATCAGTTTGACAGGTATTCTGGCCAACTATTATCATGTGTAATTGTAAACGATTTCAATAAACAACAAGGGAGATATGGAGTTAGCTAACTTTTTGGTCATTTTGCTAAAAATAATTGGATTTCCGCAACTAGTATTTCATTACCATATACACAGAGCAAAAAAAAGTTGGGATTCTAACATTTTCTAATTTCATTTCAAAAGGAAGGTAAAATTGGTGTTTTTGAGTGTTAAACCTTTTTATTTAAATACCATATTGATTCAATTGAAAGTTTTTTCCCAAACTAAAATTGTGATTTTTACAGTGGGAACTCTCAGAATTAAAGTTTTAAAATAATTAAACCATCTAAAACATTAAATATTTTTGGCAGCACTTATAAGAATAAATAATAAATCTGGCAGCCCACGACCGTCTGTCAGTGGCAGATTGAAAAAGGAAAACGAAAATAAACTCATCTTCAATCTTATCCTAAAAACTTGTGATAATTTCAAATTCTGTCCCTTTTTTCTTAGTTGTGGATCTTTACGCTTTGGAAGAAGTCTTATTTCGGCCGAAGATACGGGTTTGACATCATAACTTGAAGATTCATATGCGTACTCTTGCCCCACCGGTTCCTGCGTACTTTTACCCCACACTGACAAAAATCCAATCATATCCATTATGTGTGGCACACATAAATTTTGACTATAGCATTTCCCACATAACAGCTATGTGAATTCGCATAGCATAAATGTGAAAACACACATAACCGTTATTAACTAATAACCTTTATGTGGATTCTTTTATAGCGGGTGATTATTAACGCACACATGAAATTTATTTGTAAATTTCTTTAGATTTTTGCCAATAAAAATGTGTGGATTTTTATTAGTGCACAGTCCCAAAAATTATTCAAGTAATGGTTTTGACTTCTTGGAAAACCAACCGGATTGGTGTTCTGTACCATAAAGTACTCTATACAATAGGTTATCGAAATGGTATAATGTTCACCTGATTGAACGTATATATGGTAATAAAATACTAGTTCCGGAAATCCAATTATTTTTAGCAAAATGACCAAAAAGTTATCAAACTCCATATCTCCCTTGTTGTTTATTCAAATCGTTTACAATTACACATGATAATAGTTGGCCAGAATACCTGTCAAACTGATGCAGTGCTGCTAGTTTATCTTTTTTTATTACTTCAAAAAATCGAAAACGTACTCTTACCCCACGCGCACTCTTGCCCCACTCTACTCTAGATGTTTGATCCGGTTGGATCAGTTGAGAGAAAATCCAATCCTCGATCGGGTTGGAGCGTCACTGACAGGGATTGAACATATCATTTCATTGACATTTAATATTCAGCCAATAACTCATTCCAGAGGCGGAATTTCAAAAAGTGTTGTATGGCGGACTTCTAGCGCTGATTCCCCTCTACAACTTTGTCTAAGGGTACATTGCTCTATGTCTAATATTTACCGCGGGAAACGCTAGTATCATTTTATATACTAAATGATAATAACACTTATTATCATTTAGTATATTGAGTGTTCCTAGCGCTTCACGCTGTTAATATTAGACATAGAGCAATGTACCCTTAGACAAAGTTGTAGCGGGGAACCAGCGCTAGAAGTCCGCCATACAACACTTTTTGAAATTCCGCCTCTGGAATGAGTTATTGGCTGAATACTCAATGATAATGAAATGATAAGTTCAATCCCTGGTCACTGATGCCTTTTGCATTCAGTTGAACGTTTGATCAGGTTGGATCAGTTGAGAGAAAATCCAATCCTTGAGCGGGTTGATGCGTCACTGACCAAGATCAGTGAGTGATATGCGTACATAGTTGAATGATTTTCTAGGGCCTGGTAAGCTCTATCCATGATCGCATGATCAAGATCAGTGAGTATTATGCACACAGAGCTAAAACTTATAGACTATCTATATAATAAAAATGAGTTGCGATTTCCTTCCTGACGATTTAGCTTGCGAACAGGTTGACCGATTTTCAAGAGTTTTTCCCTAATCGATTCGTTTTGAGATTCGCAAGGTTTGGAAGGATATATACAAGGATATACAAAAAGTTGGTGAATTTCACGGGGAAATGTAAAAAAAAATATAAGAACACAAATTTGGGTCAGCTGTTGAGAAAACAAAACAAACGCAAAAAAAATTATCTATAGTGCGGTGCTGCAAAAAGTTCATTGTGACATTTGCAACAACCGGGCAAAGCTGGGTTATTTTCGCTAGTAATCAATAAAATATGATTATCAAGCGCTTATATGGAAGGTCATTTTTTGCGCTACCCGATAGTAATTCATGTGCCATAAAGGCCTCCAAAGTAAAAAAACGTGCTTAAGTATTCATAATATGAATCAAAGCGGTAGCTTTTAGAAATGGTTTTGAATTCGAGCATTCGCTGTACGGACAATTGTATGAGAGTATCGTGTATTTTTGATTTATCAAGATTTTTGCTGCTTCCGAGAATCTCTTATCGGTAGGTTATAAACTGATAAGTTATTCAATGACAAATAATCTACACAGTGGCATAACTTCAAAATTTTGGTTGGGGGGATGGGGGGTCGGGTTTTCTGAAAAAAAAAAATATATTGAGGGTTCGAAAAAAAAATTCTCCTAAAAATTTTGTCCCTGGGGGGGGGGGGGGGGGGGGTGGTTATTGTAGAATCAGTGGCTACACCACTGATTCTACAATAAATATCCGATCGCTATGTTATTTTTCCCAACCGTCAGTTACCAGTTTCAAGTTGACGCTGACCAAAGGAGCAACGCTTCAGGAGGTAGGGATCTTGATTCTAATTTTCTGTATTAAATGAAAGTTTCGTAATATATTTAAACCGAAAGATCTTTGCAGACGGCGTACTATAGGGGACCAAAATGTCAATCAATACTAGAGAGCTTATGGAAGCTGTTAGTGCCCTCACTCAAGGGGAGAGCATAAGGGTCCTAATGGAGGAGTCCAGTACTTCTACACCCGCGGTATCAGGTTTCCTAACCTTATACGCAAATATTGATTCCCATGGTGCATCCCTAGGAGCTTCAGGTGGTGTCAAATCCTCCAGTGGAGTTGAAGGCAGCCAGTTACATTCGATTAGCGACATCATCATGAACAATCTGAGCCAACACCAACAGGAGATGCTCAAAAATCGCATTTTGGCCGAGTTGCCCGATTTCAAAATTTCTGACAAAGCTGTGATGTGTTCCCTGAACAAAACTGAGACAAAGCGTGTCGTGCTTGACACGGTGACCAAATTTATCATGAATGATATGAAACTGCATATCGTATTGTAGGATGCTGTCAATACGATTCACCGCGAGGCTGTTGAAATGTTTCCAAAAGCGCATTTGCACAAGATTCCATGCGGCGTTCCACATTCGAAAGGAACAACCCCACCTTAGGAAACGCCGCAATGTTATCTCCCCATAGAAATCAAGTATACGGACAGCAAAAAGCTCGGTGCGTCGTTTCCTGTGGGGAGTGCCGCGTGTACTTTTGGGCAAATGCGTTAATAGATTCATCTGCTGTAAAACGTTGCATGTATAAGAATATAAGTCAATTTTATTAGAAAAATACATTTTATGTTATGTGCAATGAGATTAACGAACAAACTTTTTATGTATTTTACCTGTAAAAACGAGTACAGATGTGTGATTTATTTCGAATGAAAAAATATGGGGTGCGTGCAGGGCTGACAATAGTCATTCTCGTCGAATGAAGAAAGCGAAAAAAAATTAGTCTTCGTCATATCATTGCACGACGCAACACCTTTTCGTTTTCTTCGCGCTGCATGCGTACACTGAAAACCAAAACTACCCAAAAGTGGGTTGTTTGCACTCAAAACCGTAGTTTGGGCCAATAACCCAAATTTGAGTAAATTGACTTTTCTGGCACTAGGCAGTTTGCCTTTAATCCCATGTAAACAATTTACCCAAAGCTGAGTTTAATTTATCCAAAGCGGACCTTGATCAACCCAAAATAGAGAATATTGAATTTACTCAAATTTGGGTTATTGGGCTGAGCAACCTCGGTGAGGTGTTTGCATCTTGCTCTAGTTTTGATAGCAATCATGGGAAAGATAGGGAAAACTACCCAAATTTGGGTAATTTTTTTCTGCGATATTCTCAATAGTGCGTATATTGAACTCAAAGTTTGGGTTGATTTATCTGTCCGTGTACCACGACGATAGTCGAGCAAACAATAGTTATGACGATTTTCGTCGTCACTTCTTCACACAATTCTCGCTTAACTTTTCAAAAGGACCTAAGTAACATTTTTTTCATGATTTAATTTGAGTATTGCAATCGGAAGCTTTCATGTTTTTATGTTGATTGCGCTATTCAAATTAATTCATGAAAAAAATGTTACTTAGGTCCTTTTGAAAAGTTAAGCGAGAATTGATTGCACGTCATTATAAACGGACTGTTTAGAAACATAATGGCGTCTCAAATAAACAAATAGTAGGAACTTTGGTAACATAAATGTATCGATAACACTCATAACGCTTTCATACGTTACTTCAAACTCATTATTATAAAGGATTAATAAAAATCTTCGCATGGCAGCTTCCGTTTGAAGAATAATTGTATGAAGTCTTCGTTCTTCGATGTCGTCATGACGATTTGGTTACACGACGAAATCCAACGTCGTGCACGTCATTGACGATGTGTAGAGTAGCGATGAAGACACTGCAACTCGTCGCTACCCAGCAACCAAAGTGTGAGAGGTTAGATTCTTGTTAGATAATGTTAGTTATGTTTCCCCTCAGAAAGCATATTACATAAACTCGAATGTTGCTTTTTTCTTTTTCTTTTTGTGCTTGGTAATGACAGCTGGAAACAGAAACAACATTGCTTTCATGCTGTCTTCGCAGAAAAGTGTTATGTTTTTCTTCCGGAAAATAAGCATTGTGGCATACTGCAATACGGATTTATTTTTTCAAGTAAGTATTTACACCAATAAAGAAAATTAAGGTAGGATTGGGACATTAAATTTGAATTCTTTTCGGGACTTTTAGGATTCAGTTCTGCACCAGCAACTATATTAGTGACTTGCGCATACTCATACGGCATCGACGAGACGCTGGTCGTGGGTACCTTAGGGCGGAAATGACTAATTCGTTAATCGTTCGGTTCCACACGGACAAACAAGGAAACATATGTTTCGAGGTATGTTTATGTGGCGTTTGACTTCGATGTGGTCCGGAGTTGCAGCGGAAAACATTTGACAAGTATAATCGCAGAAAAATACGGTCTCAACTTATTTTCCACAGATGGTTCCATTATCATTAAAAAATAGTAGCTGTTGTACGAGCCAAGGAATAGTGCCGGGAGCTGGATATACGAAAGGGCAAGCGAAAGGGAATAGTTTCAAGGCCAAGAGGCGTCGCATCGAGGCGAAAATGCAGTTTGTTCATCCGCTGCGTAGGAAATAGGATGCGGATCTCAGAGACAGAGGATGGATGGACAGAGGATATTTTTTTCGCTAAGAATCAGGAAAGAAGCTTTGGTGCTACATGTGCATATAGGACATACTGTATTTGCACCACCAATATTACTGAGCTCCGGGAATTACTTCGGGAATTCCTCCGTAAAATCCTTTGGGAATTCCTCCGGGAAGTCTTCGGGAATTTCAAAATTTCGGGGCTTCCTAATTTTTTCAAGGATTTCTTTCGATTCTAAGAATCAGGAAAGAAGTTTTGATGCAACATGTGCATAAGACATACTTGTATTTGCACCACCAATATTACTGAGTTAAACGATTATTCATATCGGACGAGATAACTTGTAGCATTCCACCCCCCAATATGTCATCCACTGTGACGGTACCAGAAAGCTTCAAAGCTTCTAATTCCTTTGGGTATTCTTACGGGAATGACTTCGGGAATTCTTCCGTCAGATCCTTCGGAATTTCTTCCGGAGATTCTTCCGGGAAATCTTTCGAATTTCAAATTTTGGAGCTGGGAAAACAAGAGGGACTCTTGTCGTAATTTTCAGAGGAACTCCTGAAGAAATTTCCAGAAGAACTGCTAGAAGAATTTCTCAGAGGATCTCCTGTAGAAATTCGTGGATGAATGACAAGAGAAACTCCTGGCGGCATTCCCAGAGGAACTCCTGGAGGAATTTTCGAAAGAATCCCGGCGGAATTGTCAGAAGAACTCCTGGAAGAATTAGCAGAGGAAGAAATTCTCAGATGACCTCCTGAATGAATTCACAAAGGAACTCCTAAAAGAATTACAAGAGGAACTCCTGGCGGCACTCCTGGAGGGACTGCTGGTGGAAATTCCAGAGGAGCTTCTATATATAGGATAAGATCCTATAGGATCTCCTGGAGGATTGGAGGATTACTCATAGAAACTCCTGGAGGAATTTTCATAGGAATCCCTGGAGGAATACCCAGTGGAACTCCTGGAATAATTCCCAGGGGAAATCCTGAAAGAAATCTCAGAGGAACTCTTGGAGAAATTGTCAGAGGAATTTCGGAAAGAATTCCTCAAGGAAATTCTCAGTGAAACTAGTGGAGGAATACCCGGGAAAACAAAAGGAACTCCTGTCGGAATTTTCAGAGGAACTCCTGAAGGAATTTCCAGATGAACTGCTGGAAGAATGACTAGAGGAATCCCCAGAGGAGCTCCTGGAGGAATTCTCATAGAAGCTCTTGGTGTAATTTACAGAGGATTTCCTCGAAGAATTATCAGAGGAACTCCTAGAAGAATTCTTAGCGAACTTCCGAAAGACTTCCTAGAGGAACTTTTGGAACAATTCCCAGAAGAACTCATGAAAGAATTTTCAATGGAACTTCTGGCGGAGTTCTCAGAGAAACTCCTGGAAGAATCCCAAAAGGAATTCCGGGAAGACTTCTTATGAAACTCATGGAGGAATTTCCAGAAGAACTTCTGGAGGAATTTCCAGAGGAACTCCTGGAGGAATTCCCAAAGGAACTCCTGGGAGAATTACCAGAGGAGCTCCTGGAAGAATAACCAGAAGAACTCCTGAGGATTTCCTCAGAGGATCTTTTGGAGGAATTCTCAGAGAAACTTTTGTAGAAACTCCTGGAAGAATTACAAGAGGAACTCCTGTCAACATTCCCAGAGGAATTGCCGAAGAAAATACCAGAGGAACTCCTTTAGGAGGATTACTCAGAAAAACTCCTGGAAGTATTACAAGAGAATCCTCTGGCAGAATTTATAGAGGAATTATCCGAAGAAATTCTGGAGGAATTTTCAAACGAACTCCCGAAAGCATTCTCAGGGGAACTCCTGGAAGAATTTCCAGTGGAACACCTGTAGGAATTCCCAGACGATCTCATGCTGGAACTCCCAGAGGAACTTCCGAATGAGTTTCTTGGGAACTCTTGAAAGATTTTCCAGAGGTACTCCCGGAAGATTTCCCAGGGCAACTCCTGGAAGAATTTCCAGCGAAACAACTGGAGGAACTCCTGAAAGAATTCTTATGGAACTTTCGAAAGACTTCCTAGAGGAACTTTTGGAAAAATTTCCAGAAGAACTCATGGAAATTTTCAATGAAACTTCTGGCGGAGTTCTCAGAGAAACTCCTGGAAGAATCCCAAAAGTAATTCTTGGAAGACTTTTATGAAACTCCTGGAGGAATTCCCAAAGGAACTCCTGGGAGAATTACCAGAGGAGCTCCTGGAAGAATAACCAGAAGAATTCATGAGAAAATTCTCTGAGGATCTTCTAGAGGAATTCTCAGAGGAACTTCTGTAGAAATTCTTAGAAGAATTACAAAAGGAATTCCTAGCGGCATTCCCAGAGGAATTTTTGGAGAAAATCCCAGAGGAACTCTTTTAGTAATTCCTAGTAGAACTCCTGGAGGATTACTCAGAAAAATTCCTGGAAGTATTGCAAGAGAATCTTCTGGCATGTTCTTCTCCGAAGAACTTCTGGAGGAATTCCAAAACGAACTCCTGAATGAATTCCCAAGGGAACTCCTGGAAGAATTTCAAGTGGAACACCTGTAGGAATTCCCAGACGAACTCATGCTGGAATTTCCAGAGGAACTTCCGAATGAGTTCCTAGGGAAGCTCTTGGATGAATTTCCAGAATACTCCCGAAAGATTTCCCAGGGCAACTCCTGGGAAAATTCTCAGAGAAACTCCCAGAGAAACTTCTGAAAGATTTCCTATTGGAACTCTTGGAAGAATTCCGAGAGGAATTACCTAAAGAATTCCCAGAAGAATTTTTGGAAGAATTCTCAGAGAAACTCCGGGAGGAATTACCAGTGAAACTAGTGGAGTAATTCCCAGGAAAACAAGAGGAACTTTGGTGGAATGTTCAGTGGAACTCCTGGAGGAATTTTTATAGGAACTTCTCAGAAAATCTCTTGGAGGAATTTCCAGAACAACTTCTACGAAATTCCTAGAGGATCTGCAGGAGGAATTCTCAGAATAACTCCTGCAGGAATTTCCAGAGAAACTTTTTGAGGAATTTCCAGAAAAAAAACCCTAGAGGAATACCCAAAGAAAATTCTGCAGCAGTTTACGATACCTTGAAGGAGTTGCCAGATGATCTTCTGAGGGAATTCTCAGTCATACTTCTGATGCAATCCTGTGCCCGCTAAAGTAATTTCCAGAGGAATTTACAGATGAAGCAAAAATTATCATCGGAACTCTGGAGAAATATTCAGGAAATCTCCGGAAGAAATGCCGGTAATATTCTTAGAGGAATTCCTGGATAAAATAGTAAAACAATCCGTAGAACGATTCCCTGAGAAATAGCTGAAAAGATAACCAAAGGAATTCCTTGACATAGTTATTTTATTATCTTTATTAAGGAAACTTTCAGCCCTAGGCTGGCTCGTCTCCGTCCTTGACATAGTTCCATATATATTCTTGGAGGAGCTTTTGGAGAAATTCCCTGGGGGAATTCATAGATAAATGAATGCCTTCTAATAGAATACTGTGAAGGGAATTGCTGGATGAAAGGATTGATGATTAAATCTCAGGAAACTTCAGAATGAATTGCTAATGAAATTTTCGGAAGGAATTAATTTTAAATTATCTTGATGAATTGGTGAGCAATAGGAAGAAGATATTAGTATTTCTAACGGAATTGCCGGATCATTTCTTAAAGAAATTCCATGAAAAGTGAACGAACTTTAGAAAGAAATGCTCCATATTTTCCCAGAATTCATGGAAGATTTAACTTTCCTTTAATTTAAAATAATTTTATGTTTAGTTTTAATGAATTTTCTTTGCTATATTAATTTTTGAGGATGATTCCGGATCGAAAGAGCAGAGCTGCTTCAAAAAACTCTGATGCATATTGAAACTTTCAAAACGCCAGCCTTCGAATTTCGGACGATGACCGGAATTCCCCATGCCGGACGATACTATTTGGAGGGTTGCACCAATCTCCTCTGCTTGATGTCTTCGGAAATGGACAGGATTGTTCCTTCGGGCCGGAAGAGAGTTGCATCGTAAAGCGCGGCATAGAGCCTGGAAAAATGAAAGACATATTCTTCATAAGTTCTCCGGCGATGAAAATACGGTTCCGGCCGACAAAATATCAGCATGCGGCAAGCTGCCTGCCTGCAAAAACAGTTTTATTTTACTTACCTCAATATGATTCGATGTAATTATTTTGACAAATGTATTTCAACTAATTACTCGCTAATTATATGATTGTTTATGCGGGAAATGTCGGAAATGTACCCGAAGCTTTTGATTGATAATTTATTTTCATCCAACTGTCATTCGAGGCAGTTATGTACTTTATGTACTATCACTATTTATATAGTACATATACATTCTGCCTCTGATGACAACTGGATGTAAATAAACCAGCATGAAATCCCACCAGAAATTACCATAACAACTGCCTAACCGGCCAAAGCGAAACATATCTAACGAGAATCTAACGTGAGTGTAACAGGTTAGATAAAATTATGCCACAAGCATAAACATACCTAACAAAAGTGTGTCATTCTAGCGTAACTTTAGCCTCACTTTACCCTAACCGTTAGTGAGAATGTTAGTGTAACTATCTCACAGGTTAGGTGCACATTATGCTCAAGTTAGAGTAACCTTGCTTGCTGGGAATCTACCTCAACATCCCACATGGAAGGATGTCTAAAAGCGAACAGGAATATACCTGAATAGGACGCAAACCACCTTAGCCAAGCCACAATTTCATCCAGCGCTTCACCCAAGTTCCTTTTAAGAATGATTGGGCATGTGTGTGTTACCGGTACACTCATACCGCCAAATAAATTAAGCGGTTCAACTGTCACAAAACCTCGCGCTTTTTTTTAGTCTTCATTTTTTCACCGAGTCGAGTGCGGTTCGGTTAAAGCTATTCAGTATCTATTTTTTTTTATTTGTGCGGAAAATCTGCGAGACCTTTTGAAAATCGTATTAGCCACGCGAAATATACTTGATGGGCTACAGCTCTTCGATGAACCTACGCCGAATGGAGTATCCTTCTCCACTGGACTCGATCATGGGCCAATCGCTTCCAGTCGCCCTGCATATTGAGCGCCCTCAGGTCCTCTTCAACTGCAAAAAGCCATCATGAACGCGTTCTTCTACGAAGCCTGCGACCTCTGCGCGAAATATACCTTTGAATAAACATATTTTGCCCCAGCGAAATCCATGGACGAAAAACCGATGATAACGGGCAGATTCCGTCGGAAAAACGGCTTTCTCTGATGGTAATGGTACATCTGTAAGTTTTTATCCCTTTCAAATTAAACTCAATTTCCAATTCTGATCGTTTTCAGACGCATCTCCTCTATCATACTCATCAAGTGAGACTGAATTTGGAAATAAATCCAGAATCCCAGAGCTGAATGATTCAATTCTTGCTGCATCCGTCCGGGTTTGTCTTTTGCCTCCAAAGTAAATCAAAGCCGACGAAGTGTTAATTTCTCGCATTCATAGAAACGGCGCAAAATGCAAAATGCCAGCCAGCTTTGGGGAATGTTCATGACGCACACATCTCGGACGACCGATACTCGATAAGCAAATAATAATAAGGAAAAAATTAATAAGGAAATAATAAAATAATGACATTTTGTTTTACTCCTATAATTAAAAAAAATCTTATTCAAAATGTAAACAAAATGGAAGAAAAGGTTAACAGAATAAAAAAAGAAAAGAAGAAGGAATGGGGTATTCACATCTAGAAGATATCTAGAAGATTTGTGGTACTCGAGTCTAGGAGATATCGAGGTAACATCTACGAGACTAGACCTGTCAAATACAATCGGTTCTAACCGGTTTGATAATTTATTCATCGAGGTAGAAACGGTTGTTGCATTTGAGGCGGATTTGAGGTGTGACAGTTTCTAGACATCGAACAAAAATATCTAGGAGACTCACTTTTTTGTCTCAGAGATATCGCGGTAGATGTCTAGTACTCCTTTCCGAGTGGGATGTGGTCTCGTGCAGCTGTACCCCTTCGCCAACCCGAAAGGAAAATCTACTTGATCTAACATTTTCGAATTCTCCTGACAGTATCGAAATGTTGCAACCCCCTTGGTGAAGCAAGATAGAGATAATTGATCGAAGCAATGTTTTCCATGAGCATCCCTATTTTGAACATGTATATATACCCAGCAAGCAAGGTTACTCTAACTTGAGCATAATGTGCACCTAACCTGTGAGATAGTTACACTAACATTCTCACTAACGGTTAGGGTAAAGTGAGGCTAAAGTTACGCTAGAATGACACACTTTTGTTAGGTATGTTTATGCTTGTGGCATAATTTTATCTAACCTGTTACACTCACGTTAGATTCTCGTTAGATATGTTTCGCTTTGGCCGGTTAGGCAGTTGTTATGGTAATTTCTGGTGGGATTTCATGCTGGTTTATTTACATCCAGTTGTCATCAGAGGCAGAATGTATATGTACTATATAAATAGTGATAGAACATAAAGTACATAACTGCCTCGAATGACAGTTGGATGAAAATAAATTATCAATCAAAAGCTTCGGGTACATTTCCGACATTTCCCGCATAAATAATCGTATAATTAGTTGAAATACATTTGTCAGAATAATTACATCGAATCATATTGAGGTAAGTAAAATAAAACTGTTTTTGCAGGCAGGCAGCTTGCCGCATGCTGATATTTTGTCGGCCGGAACCGTATTTTCACCGCCGGAGAAATCATGAAGAAGATGTCTTTCATTTTTCCAGGCTCTGCAACTCTCTTCCGGCCCGAAGGAACAGTCCATTCGCCACCTGTCCATTTCCGAAGACATCAAGCAGAGGAGATTGGTGCAACCCTCCAAATAGTATCGTCCGGCATGGGGAATTCCGGTCATCGTCCGAAATTCGAAGGCTGGCGTTTTGAAAGTTTCAATATGCATCAGAGTTTTTTGAAGCAGCTCTGCTCTTTCGATCCGGAATCATCCTCAAAAATTAATATAGCACAGAAAATTCATTAAAACTAAACATAAAATTATTTTAAATTTAAGGAAAGTTAAATCTTCCATGAATTCTGGGAAAATATGTAGCATTTCTTTCTAAAGTTCGTTCACTTTTCATGCAATTTCTTTAAGAAATGATCCGGCAATTCCGTTAGAAATACTAATATTTTCTTCCTATTGCTCACCAATTCATCAAGATAATTTAAAATTAATTCCTTCCGAAAATTTCATTAGCAATTCAATCTGAAGTTTCCTGAGATTTAATCATCAATCCTTTCATCCAGCAATTCCCTTCACAGTATTCTATTAGAAGGCATTCATTTATCTATGAATTCCCCCAGGGAATTTCTCCAAAAGCTCCTCCAAGAATATATATGGAACTATGTCAAGGACGGAGACGAGCCAGCCTAGGGCTGAAAGTTTCCTTAATAAAGATAATAAAATAACTATGTCAAGGAATTCCTTTGGTTATCTTTTCAGCTATTTCTCAGGGAATCGTTCTACGGATTGTTTTACTAGTTTATCCAGGAATTCCTCTAAGAATATTACCGGCATTTCTTCCGGAGATTTCCTGAATATTTCTCCAGAGTTCCGATGATAATTTTTGCTTCATCTGTAAATTCCTCTGGAAATTACTTTAGCGGGCACAGGATTGCATCAGAAGTATGACTGAGAATTCCCTCAGAAGATCATCTGGCAACTCCTTCAAGGTATCGTAAACTGCTGCAGAATTTTCTTTGGGTATTCCTCTAGGGTTTTTTTTCTGGAAATTCCTCAAAAAGTTTCTCTGGAAATTCCTGCAGGAGTTATTCTGAGAATTCCTCCTGCAGATCCTCTAGGAATTTCGTAGAAGTTGTTCTGGAAATTCCTCCAAGAGATTTTCTGAGAAGTTCCTATAAAAATTCCTCCAGGAGTTCCACTGAACATTCCACCAAAGTTCCTCTTGTTTTCCTGGGAATTACTCCACTAGTTTCACTGGTAATTCCTCCCGGAGTTTCTCTGAGAATTCTTCCAAAAATTCTTCTGGGAATTCTTTAGGAAAATCCTCTCGGAATTCTTCCAAGAGTTCCAATAGGAAATCTTTCAGAAGTTTCTCTGGGAGTTTCTTTGAGAATTCTCCCAGGAGTTGCCCTGGGAAATCTTTCGGGAGTATTCTGGAAATTCATCCAAGAGCTTCCCTAGGAACTCATTCGGAAGTTCCTCTGGAAATTCCAGCATGAGTTCATCTGGGATTTCCTACAGGTGTTCCACTTGAAATTCTTCCAGGAGTTCCCTTGGGAATTCATTCAGGAGTTCGTTTTGGAATTCCTCCAGAAGTTCTTCGGAGAAGAACATGCCAGAAGATTCTCTTGCAATACTTCCAGGAATTTTTCTGAGTAATCCTCCAGGAGTTCTACTAGGAATTACTAAAAGAGTTCCTCTGGGATTTTCTCCAAAAATTCCTCTGGGAATGCCGCTAGGAATTCCTTTTGTAATTCTTCTAAGAATTTCTACAGAAGTTCCTCTAAGAATTCCTCTAGAAGATCCTCAGAGAATTTTCTCATGAATTCTTCTGGTTATTCTTCCAGGGGCTCCTCTGGTAATTCTCCCAGGAGTTCCTTTGGGAATTCCTCCAGGAGTTTCATAAAAGTCTTCCAAGAATTACTTTTGGGATTCTTCCAGGAGTTTCTCTGAGAACTCCGCCAGAAGTTTCATTGAAAATTTCCATGAGTTCTTCTGGAAATTTTTCCAAAAGTTCCTCTAGGAAGTCTTTCGAAAGTTCCATAAGAATTCTTTCAGGAGTTCCTCCAGTTGTTTCGCTGGAAATTCTTCCAGGAGTTGCCCTGGGAAATCTTCCGGGAGTACCTCTGGAAAATCTTTCAAGAGTTCCCTAGAAACTCATTCGGAAGTTCCTCTGGGAATTCCAGCATGAGATCGTCTGGGAATTCCTACAGGTGTTCCACTGGAAATTCTTCCAGGAGTTCCCCTGAGAATGCTTTCGGGAGTTCGTTTGAAAATTCCTCCAGAATTTCTTCGGATAATTCCTCTATAAATTCTGCCAGAGGATTCTCTTGTAATACTTCCAGGAGTTTTTCTGAGTAATCCTCCTAAAGGAGTTCCTCTGGTATTTTCTTCGGCAATTCCTCTGGGAATGTTGCCAGGAAATCCTCTAGTAATTCTTCCAGGAATTTCTACAAAAGTTTCTCTGAGAATTCCTCCAAAAAAACTTCTGAGAAAATCCTCAGGAGTTCTTCTGGTTATTCTTCCAGGAGCTCCTCTGGTAATTCTCCCAGGACTTCCTTTGGGAATTCCTCCAGGAGTTCCTTTGGAAATTCCTCCAGAAGTTCTTCTGGAAATTCCTCCATGAGTTTCATAAGAAGTCTTCCCGGAATTCCTTTTGGGATTCTTCCAGGAGTTTCTCTGAGAACTCCGCCAGAAGTTCCATTGAAAATTCTTTCATGAGTTCTTCTGGGAATTGTTCCAAAAGTTCCTCTAGGAAGTCTTTCGGAAGTTCGCTAAGAATTCTTCTAGGAGTTCCTCTGATAATTCTTCGAGGAAATCCTCTGTAAATTACACCAAGAGCTTCTATGAGAATTCCTCCAGGAGCTCCTCTGGGGATTCCTCTAGTCATTCTTCCAGCAGTTCATCTGGAAATTCCTTCAGGAGTTCCTCTGAAAATTCCGACAGGAGTTCCTTTTGTTTTCCCGGGTATTCCTCCACTAGTTTCACTGAGAATTTCCTTGAGGAATTCTTTCCGAAATTCCTCTGACAATTTCTCCAAGAGTTCCTCTGAGATTTCTTTCAGGATTTCCCCTGGGAATTATTCCAGGAGCTCCACTGGGTATCCCTCCAGGGATTCCTATGAAAATTCCTCCAGGAGTTTCTATGAGTAATCCTCCAATCCGCCAGGAGATCCTATAGATCTTATCCTATATATAGAAGCTCCTCTGGAATTTCCACCAGCAGTCCCTCCAGGAGTGCCGCCAGGAGTTCCTCTTGTAATTCTTTTAGGAGTTCCTTTGTGAATTCATTCAGGAGGTCATCTGAGAATTTCTTCCTCTGCTAATTCTTCCAGGAGTTCTTCTGACAATTCCGCCGGGATTCTTTCGAAAATTCCTCCAGGAGTTCCTCTGGGAATGCCGCCAGGAGTTTCTCTTGTCATTCATCCACGAATTTCTACAGGAGATCCTCTGAGAAATTCTTCTAGCAGTTCTTCTGGAAATTTCTTCAGGAGTTCCTCTGAAAATTACGACAAGAGTCCCTCTTGTTTTCCCAGCTCCAAAAATTTGAAATTCCCGAAAGATTTCCCGGAAGAATCTCCGGAAGAAATTCCGAAGGATCTGACGGAAAAATTCCCGAAGTCATTCCCGTAGGAATACCCAAAGGAATTAGAAGCTTTGAAGCTTTCTGGTACCGTCACAGTGGATGACATATTGGGGGGTGGAATGCTACAAGTTATCTCGTCCGATATGAATAATCGTTTAACTCAGTAATATTGGTGGTGCAAATACAAGTATGTCTTATGCACATGTTGCATCAAAACTTCTTTCCTGATTCTTAGAATCGAAAGAAATCCTTGAAAAATTAGGAAGCCCTGAAATTTTGAAAT
Organism: Armigeres subalbatus; assembly: GCF_024139115.2. Classification (NCBI taxonomy): domain Eukaryota; kingdom Metazoa; phylum Arthropoda; class Insecta; order Diptera; family Culicidae; genus Armigeres; species Armigeres subalbatus. Next base: position 63,667 of record NW_026942895.1, on the reverse strand, counting down.
TCAGAAGACTTCCTGGAGGAATTCCCAAAGGATTTTACGGAGGAATTCTGAAGTAATTCCCGGAGCTCAGTAATATTGGTGGTGCAAATACAGTATGTCCTATATGCACATGTAGCACCAAAGCTTCTTTCCTGATTCTTAGCGAAAAAAATATCCTCTGTCCATCCATCCTCTGTCTCTGAGATCCGCATCCTATTTCCTACGCAGCGGATGAACAAACTGCATTTTCGCCTCGATGCGACGCCTCTTGGCCTTGAAACTATTCCCTTTCGCTTGCCCTTTCGTATATCCAGCTCCCGGCACTATTCCTTGGCTCGTACAACAGCTACTATTTTTTAATGATAATGGAACCATCTGTGGAAAATAAGTTGAGACCGTATTTTTCTGCGATTATACTTGTCAAACGTTTTCCGCTGCAACTCCGGACCACATCGAAGTCAAACGCCACATAAACATATCTCGAAACATATGTTTCCTTGTTTGTCCGTGTGGAACCGAACGATTAACGAATTAGTCATTTCCGCCCTAAGGTACCCACGACCAGCATCTCGTCGATGCCGTATGAGTATGCGCAAGTCACTAATATAGTTGCTGGTGCAGAACTGAATCCTAAAAGTCCCGAAAAGAATTCAAATTTAATGTCCTAATCCTACCTTAATTTTCTTTATTGGTGTAAATACTTACTTGAAAAAATAAATCCGTATTGCAGTATGCCACAATGCTGATTTTCCGGAAGAAAAACATAACACTTTTCTGCGAAGACAGCATGAAAGCAATGTTGTTTCTGTTTCCAGCTGTCATTACCAAGCACAAAAAGAAAAATAAAAAAGCAACATTCGAGTTTATGTAATATGCTTTCTGAGGGGAAACATAACTAACATTATCTAACAAGAATCTAACCTCTCACACTTTGGTTGCTGGGTATAGAGAAGTAGAGAACAACTCTCGCATTATCCCTGTCCTTCGTTTCACAGCAACCATGGTTCAGTTTTCGATCGTTCCAACGGGTGTATCGAATGACATGGTGTTTCATTGACGGGTAAGAGAACACGCGAGAGTAACTAGTATTCAGTAGCGGGTGAAAGCCGGGCGAATGAGTGAACCTACGGATGGGTGAGAGGTAAACAGGAGATGAACTGGAATAGCGAGTCAGTCAGTGTTCGGCAGCGCAAGGCAACGGTTCATAAGTATAAAGTTACTGTGTGATAGGAACCGACGAATAACCGCATTTTACAATGGCGACGAGGATCAAAATAGGTGTGTTTTTTTTTAAACAGGAAAACTAAACTGTGAATTGATGCACAGTTGATGATGAAAATTATGGATTATTTATTAGAAAGAAGTAGAGAATGGTGTGGATCAGATTTTTTTTTTCGGAAGACGCTAAGAGAAAAAAAAATGGCTGCAGATATCATGAGCAAATCGAAGATTATGAGATTGTGAAAATAAAAATGTTCTGAAAGATTTTTGCTTCGTGCTGGGGGATGCTATGCTTCGTGCTGGGGAATCCTATGCTTCGTGCTGGGAAACACTATGCTTCGTGCTAAGGAACTATGCTTCGTGCAGATGAATTATTTAACGTACTGAGGATTTAAGCTTCGTGCTGAGGATTTTGCTAGGTTCTAAACAATAATTCGATAAGGCTACGTGCTACAGATTAATGCTTGGGGCAAATAAATTGTGGAAGGAAGGAATCATGTTGACTACGTGATGGAATATTTCTTGTGCTCTGGATGGTGTGCTACGTGCTTATATTTGAACCTCTAAAAGACAGTACGTTGATGTGGGTTTGTGTGTTGCGGTTGAATTATGCTTCGTGCTGGAAAAATGTGTCATATGAAAAACGTAAATGAAATTACTTCGGAAATTGTGGATACATACACATGTTTTTTTGTGGTTTGTATGGATGTTTTTGCAAGAGTGCAGCAACGAGCATCAGACTGTATTTAGAAATAAAGCTGAATAGTGATACACACACATGCATTTTTGGTAAATTTTGAAGAGTGGCTTCGTGCGAATTAAGATACTGACATGTATGAGGATTTCTATAAATGATTTGTGAGGTTAGGTTAGGGGGCTGTTAACTAATCGAGTTTTTTTTTGTGTACAGCGAAATGGAAAACAATTAAGTCGGCGAATATTTTATAATATGAAATGTGTCTGTGTGTGTTTTGTTCCAGATGCGACTGCAATGCCACCTTTCAAGGTGGGCACAGATCCAAGAAATGATTGGATCAAGTGGAAGAGGGCACTGGAACGGTTTTTGCAAGCGAACAAAATCGAGGATGATGAAGAAAAGTGTAATTTGCTGCTAGTGCTGGGCGGTATCGATCTCCAAACATATTACGACAAAGTAGCGAAATGGGAGGTGCACAAAACAGTGGAGGAGGATGATGGAATAGTTGTTCTCCAGTATGAGTCAGCTATTTTATCACTTGATGAATACTTTGCACCCCAGTTGAGGAGGAGATTCGAACGACATCTTCTGAGGTCAATGCGACAGAACGACCAAGAGCCATTTGAAGAGTATGTATTCCGACTACGAGAACAGGCAAATCGTTGTTCATTCATTGATTGCGACGATATGATCGTAGATCATATTATCGAAGGATGTAGATCAGCTGATCTGAGAAGGAAGTTATTGACGGATGATTTGACGTTGCTGGAAGTAATTAATTTGGGAAAAACGTTAGAAGAGGTCCAGAAACAGACGAGAGAATACGACAGACCCTCATCTTCGTTTGACAACGGCTCTTTGGTTCAGAAAGTGGTAGGAAAGACCGTGTCCAGTGTCGTGACCCGGACGAGTTTGCAAGACTCGACCATCCGTCGCAACAATACTCAGCAAACTGATTGACTCTCGCGTCTCTTTGTTTTGCCACGATCATTCCAAAATATTTACCGTTGGGTCGAACCAATATGTCTCCAAATCTAAGGTAATATGCTACACGTTCGATAAAAATACTGTATAAAAGAGTACATTCCAATTAAGAATTTACCAGTAGTGAAATAATGTTTTGTTTGTTACCGATTGCTTATGACTTCATCTTATCTACTACATTCTCCTCCTCCTCTACTCTCACAATTTGTGCTAAATTTACATTTTAGATTCATGAAAATATCATCACGGTCAATACTTTGACCATATTTTTTTTAAATGTTCATTCAAATCATGACTGAAAATCCTATATTCGCCAAGTGCGTTAGATTATAAAGTCTGTTCATTGCCACATGCGTTAAGTTGGCAAATCCGAATCCATATTCAATTCAAATTTAATCCAAATTCATTTCAAACTCAATACAAATATAATCCAAATATGTACAAACTGAATCCACATTTGAATCCAATCTCATTCATATCGAAACGAAATCCAATCCAATTCCAATCCAAATCCAATCCTATCCAAACCAATAAAAATTCACATCCAAATTCAATCCAAATCTAATCCAACCAATTAAAATCCAATCCAAATCTAATCCAAGTCCAATCGATATCCAGTTCAAATCTAATCTAAATCCAATCCAAATCCATTTTTTTTTCTTTATTAATGTGATTTTTAAGTTGGACAAAGTTCATCACTAAAATCCAATAAAATATCAATCAAAATCTTATCCTATCTAGAACGAACCCCAAATCTTATCCATATCCAATTAAATATAAATCCAAACCAAATGTCATCCAAATCTAGTTCTTATCCAATCCAATTCAAATCCAATCGAAATCTGATTCAAAACAAATCCAAACCAAACCATATCCTAAAACAATCAAAATCAAATCCATTTCCAGTTCAGATCAAATCCAAATTCAATCCAAATCCAACCCGAATTCAATGCAAATCAAAATCTAATCTAAATCTAATACAACCCAAACTCAATCTATTACAATCCAGATTGAACCCAAAATCAATTCAATTCCATTACAAATCTAATCCAAATCAAATTCAAATCCAATCCAAATCCAATCCAAATGTAATCCAAATCAAATCCATATCCAATCTAGATCGAATCCAAATCCAACTCGAATCCAATGCAAATCCAATTCAAATCCAAATCCGATTTAAATCCATTTAAATCCAAATTCAATTCCAATAGTATCTTAATCCAATCCAAATCCAATCCATTACAATCCATAATCAAAATCTAATCCAAACTCAATTCAATCCAAATCCAATCAAAATTCAAATCCAATCCAAATTTAATTCAAACCAAATCCAAACAAAACCCTATCCAAATCCATATTCAATCCAGATAGAAGCCAAATCTTATCCAAATCCAATCCAAATCTTATCCAAATCCAATTCAATTCAAATCCAATCCAAATCAAATTGTATCCAATACAAATCCAGTGCAAATCCCATTCATATCCAAATCCAATTCAAATCCAAACAAATCCAATCCAATTTAATCTAAATCCAATCCAAATCCAATTTAAATACAATCCAAATTCAATCTAAATCTAATCCAAATGCAATCCAGATCGAACCCAAATCTTATCCAATTCAATCCAAATGCAATCCAAATCCAAATCCGATCCAATTCAAATCAAAGATCGAACCCACCAAATCCAATTCAAATCCAATCCAATCTAGATCGAACTTATCTTATCCAAATTCATTTCAATCCAAATCCAATTCAAACCCAAACCAAATCCAATCCAGATCGAGCCCATCCAATTCAAATCCAATGCAAATTCGATCAATATCCAATTCAAATCTCATGAAATCCAAATCCAAAGCTAGCATTATTCTTTTTTCGTTTTTTTTCTCGCCGTTTTTTTTTTCTTTTTTTTATAGTGTCTTTGTTTTGTACCAATCTTGTCACCCGGCCTACTCCTCTGCCCTATCGTCAGGGAGCCTACCGGAGACCAAAGCATTCTCTTTTTGTCATTATTTACTGCATTATTTTCATTTTGCCATCTTTTTTGCAATTTATTGTCACCCGGCCTACTCCTCTGCCCTATCGTCAGGGAGCCTACCGGAGACCAAAGCATTCTCTTTTTGTCATTATTTACTGCATTATTTTCATTTTGCCATCTTTTTTGCAATTTATTGTCATCCGGCCTACTCCTCTGCCCTTCCGTCAGGGAGCCTACCGGAGACGCTAGCATTCTTCATCTGTTATTAATTTTGTCATATTTTTTGCATTTTTGCCTTTCTCGTATACTAAGTATACGGTAAAGGCTATATGATCGCTCCAAAAACAAACTTTTTATAGAAGGCCCGGAGACCCATAGTGTTATATACCAATCGACTCAGTTCGACGAATTGAGGTGATGTCTGTGTGTGTGTGTGTGTGTGTGTGTGTGTGTGTGTGTGTGTGTGTGTGTGTGTGTGTGTGTGTGTGTATGTGTGTGTGTGTGTGTGTGTGTGTGTGCGCAAAACTACTCAACAAAATGTCACTCATTTTTCGGGCACTTATCCTCAACCGATTTGCTCGCAACAAGTTGCATTCGACGCAGAATCCTGTCCCATTGTTTCCTATTTGAAATTGGCCAGATCGAACTATGGGATCGAGAGTTATGGCCAAAATACAAAATCATACGAAAAAATCGCGTAAAAAATGTCACTCATTTTTCGGGCACTTATCCTCAACCGATTTGCTCGCAACAAGTTGCATTCGACGCAGAATCCTGTCCCATTGTTTCCTATTTGAAATTGGCCAGATCGAACTATGGGATCCAGAGTTATGGCCAAAATACAAAATCATACGAAAAAATCGCGTAAAAAATGTCACTCATTTTTCGGGCACTTATCCTCAACCGATTTGCTCGCAACAAGTTGCATTCAACGCAGAATCCTGTCCCATTGTTTCCTATTTGAAATTGGCCAGATCGGACTATGGGATCGAGAGTTATGGCCAAAATACAAAATCATACGAAAAAATCGCGTAAAAAATGTCACTCATTTTTCGGGCACTTATCCTCAACCGATTTCCTCGCAACAAGTTGCATTCAACGCAGAATCCTGTCCCATTGTTTCCTATTTGAAATTGGTCAGATCGAACTATGGGATCGAAAGTTATGGCCAAAATACAAAATCCTACGAAAAAATCACGTAAAAAATGTCACTCATTTTTCGGGCACTTATCCTCAACCGATTTCCTCGCAACAAGTTGCATTCGACACAGAATTCTGTCCCATTGTTTCCTATTTGAAATTGGCCAGATCGGACTATGGGATCAAAAGTTATGGCCAAAAAACAAAATCATACGAAAAAATCGTGTAAAAAATGTCACTCATTTTTCGGGCACTTATCCTTAACCGATTTGCTCGCCTCACGTTGCATTCGACGCAGAATTCTGTCACACTGTCTCCTTTTTAAATTGGCAAGATCAAACTATGGGATCGAAAGTTATGGCCAAAATACAAAATCCTACGAAAAAATCGCGTAAAAAATGTCACTCATTTTTCGGGCACTTATCCCCAACCGATTTGCATTTGTATTCGACGTAGAATCCTGTCCCGTTGTTTTCTATTGAAAATTGGCCATATCGGACTATGGGATCGAAAATTATGGCCAAAATACCAATTCATACAAAAAAATCGCGTAAAAAATGTCACTCATTTTTCGGACACTTATCCTCAACCGATTTGCTCGCAACAAGTTGCATTCGACGCAGAATCCTGTCCCATTATTTCCTATTTGAAATTAGACAGATCGGACTATGGGATCGAGAGTTATGGCCAAAATACAAATTCATACGAAAATATTGCGTAAGAAATGTCACTCATTTTTCAGGCACTCATTCTCAACCGATTTGCTCGCAACAAATTGCATGTTACCTATTTTTCGAACACCTAACCTTAATCGATTCACACGCAACAAGTTGCATTCGACGCAGAATCCTGTCCCATTGTTTCCTATTGAAAGTTGACTAGATCGGACTATGGGATCGGAAGTTATGGCCGAAACACCATTTTAGCATTTTTATACGAAAAGGCAGTATGTTCGCTCCAAAAACCAAACTTTTACAGAAGGCCTGGAGACCCATAGTGTTATATACCAATCGATTCAGCTCGACGAACTGAGATGATGTCTCTGTCTCTCCCACTTCATTCGGGAGTTTGGCAGAAAGACGGTCATGAGATTTATATCATAACAAATATTGCCCTTCGCTCGCGTGATGGGAATGACATTTTCGTTTTCTTTTTGTGTGGTCGGAGCTTCAGTTCAACTAACATCCAAAAGTGATATCCTTAAAATATATGACTGGGTGAAATAAAACAGGGTTATGTACGTCAAAAGATTGGAAAAGGAAACAAAAATGTCGAAATTCTTATTAGCATATTGTAGATCAAGCTGAAAACCGAACCGAGGTCCCGCGAAATCGCATTTTCTCGCATTTCCGGATGTTGCAACTGCATCGCGAGTAGTGCGCAACTGTGCCATAGTCGGGCACCACTCGCGATGCAGTTGCGACATCCGAAAATGGGACAAAATATGATTTTCGGTTTTCAACTGGATCTACAATATATTTGCCATAAATAATCTGATTTTCATAGAACGGACAAAGAAATTTGTCTTTTTTACTCCTAGCCACTAGCTCATCTTTTTTCAAGCACACACATTTTACGAAGGTCGAGAAAGGCACCTTCACCGCTAGGTGGATTAATCTGGGTTTTTTCCATAATGCCAACTATTTTGCACTCTTTTTTTTTCACCCGGCCTACTCCTCTGCCCTTTCGTCAGGGAGCCTACCGGGGACCAAAGCATCTTTTTTTTGCTATCTTTTGCTGCATTATTCCCAATTTGCCATCTTTTTTGCAACTTCTTGTCATCCGGCCTACTCCTCTGACTTTCCGACAGGGAGCCTACCGGAGACGCTAGCATTATTTATCTGTTGTTTTTTCTTATTCATTTTACGTTTTGCCTTTCTCGTATATTAAGTATACGGTAAAGGCTATATGATCGCTCCAAAAACAAACTTTTTATAGAAGGCCCGGAGACCCATAGTGTTATATACCAATCGACTCAGTTCGACGAATTGAGGTGATGTCTGTGTGTGTGTGTGTGTGTGTGTGTGTGTGTGTGTGTGTGTGTGTGTGTGTGTGTGTGTGTGTGTGTGTGTGTGTGTGTGTGTGTGTGTGTGTGTGTGTGTGTGTGTGTGTGTGCACAAAACGACGCAAAAAATGTCACTCATTTTTCGGGCACTTATCCTCAACCGATTTGCTCGCAACAAATTGCACTCGACGCAGAATCCTTTCCCATTGTTTCCTATTGAAAATTTGCCAGGTCGGACTATGGGATCGCAAGTTATGGCCAAAATACAAATTTATACGTAAAAATCGCGTTAAAAATGTCACTCATTTTTTGGGCACTTATCCTCAACCGATTTGCTCGCAACAAATTGCATTCGACGCAGAATCCTTTCCCATTGTTTCCTATTGAAAATTGGTCAGGTCGGACTATGGGATCGAAAGTTATGGCCAAAATACAAAATTTATACGTAAAAATCGCGTAAAAAATGTCACTCATTTTTCGGGCACTGATCCTCAACCGATTTGCTCGCAACAAATTGCATTCGCCGCAAAGTCCTGTCCCATTGTTTTCTATTTGAAATTGGCAAGATCAAACTATGGGATCGAAAGTTATGGCCAAAATACAAATTCATACAAAAAAATCGCGTGAAAAATGTCACTCATTTTTCGGGCACTTATTCTCAACCGAATTGCTCGCAACAAGTTGCATTCGACGTAGAATCCTGTCCCATTGTTTGAAATTGGCCAGATCGGACTATGAGATCGAAAGTTATGGCCAAAATACAAATTCATACGAAAAAATCGCGTAAAATATGTCACTCATTTTTCGGGCACTTATCTTTAACCGATTTGCTTACAACAAGTTGAATTCGACGCAGAATCCTGTCCCATTGTTTCCTATTTGAAATTGGCCAGATCGGACTATGGGATCGAAAGTTATGGCCAAAATACAAATTCATACGAAAAAATCGCGTAAAATATGTCACTCATTTTTCGGGCACCTATCCTTAACCGATTCGCTCACAACAAGTTGCATTCGACGTAGAATCCTGTCCCGCTGTTTCCTATTGAAAATTGGCCATATCGGACTATGGGATCGAAAATTATACCATTTTTGCCTTTCTCGTATACTAAGTATACGGTAAAGGCTATATGATCGCTCCAAAAACAAACTTTTTATTGAAGGCCCGGAGACCCATAGTGTTATATACCAATCGACTCAGTTCGACAAATTGAGGTGATGTCTGTGTGTGTGTGTGTGTGTGTGTATGTGTGTGTATGTGTGTGTGTGTGCGCAAAACTACTCAAAAAATGTCACTCATTTTTCGGGCACTTATCCTCAACCGATTTGCTCGCAACAAGTTGCATTCGACGCAGAATCCTGTCCCATTGTTTCCTATTTGAAACTGGCCAGATCGGACTATGGGATCGAGAGTTATGGCCAAAATACAAATTCATACAAAAAAATCGCGTAAAAAATGTCATTTATTTTTCGGGCACTTAACCTCAACCGATTTGCTCGCAACAAATTGCATTCGACGCAGAATCCTGTCGCATTGTTTCCTATTTGAAATTGGCCAGATCGAACTATGGGATCGAGAGTTATGGCCAAAATACCCGCTGAATTTCCGACGGTAGAGAAAGCAATTATGATCGAGTGAATAATATCCATGTCTTCGTTGGAGCACCGGGATGCACACTTGCCTCAAGTATCTCGGAAGTCCCCTATCCTCTCAGCACAGTCAAGCATTTCCCGCCACCGACCAACAGACATCTCGGCCCTGTGTCTGAGTCCGGAGAAGGGGTCTTCCAAAATCAACTCTCAGGCAAGTACCGTTTTTCGCTGAACAACACGCCTCCTGAATCTTCTCCCGATTTCAGCCATCTTCCTACAATCGAACCTGTTAGACAGCATCCGTACCTAGACGGTCCTTACCCGGCCGCTATTTCTCTCTCCATATCGCCACCGGGACGCACAATTTCCGCCAGTCTCGAGGAAGCCCCTAGCCCACTCATCACAGTTGAGCCCTTGCAGCCAGCGACCTACAGCCGTCCCGGCCCTGTGCATGAGCGAGGTGATGGGGTCTTCCGCTCTTCTTTCGAAGGCAAGTACGATGCATTATCGAGCAGCCCCTCGGCTATAAGACTTTCGACTTCCAGTACTGATCTACAGCTGAACTACTCGGCACTAGTTCATCAAACGGCTGCTGGCCTCGCTTCGAACGCCTCTCATCATGGTTCCACGATGTCTTCTCCACCGGGACGCACAACTGCCTGTAGCCTTGAGGAAGCCCCAAGCCTACTCATCACAGTCGAGCCCTTGCAGCCAGCGACCAACAGCCGTCCCGGCCCTGTGCTTGAGTCAGGTGAAGGGTCTTCCGAACACTTTCCGCAGGCAAGTATATTAAGTCAGTGAACCCTCCGCCGCCTGATTGTTGTTCAACTTACAGCCACGGTCTACCGCACAACTTACTGCTGTATTACCAAAATGTTGGTGGAATTAACTCATCCGTCGAAGACTATCGCCTTGCAGTCGCCGACCATTGCTACGACGTCATTGTTCTGGTTGAGACTTGGCTCAATGAGAACACGATTTCCAGCCAGGTGTTCGGTTCGGACTACGAAGTTTTTCGATGCGATCGTTGCCGTGACAATAGTCGGAAATCTACAGGTGGTGGAGTTTTGGTTGCTGCGAAAACCGGCTTGAATGCACGAATCGTTGCGAAAACCGCATGGGCAAGTCTCGAGCAGATCTGGATAACAATTCAGCTTGGTGACCGTAATCTTTTGCTGTGCGCGCTGTACATTCCTCCTGATAGAACTAGGGACGTTGAGTACGTTAATGCTCATTGTCAATCAATTTTCTCAATTATCGAAACGGCCAGCACAATCGACGAAATTATCGTGCTAGGAGACTTCAATTTGCCGCAAATCTCTTGGAAATCTTCACCTGCCGGTTTTTTATTCCCGGACACTGGACATAGCACTTTCCATGCTGGTGCGGAGACTCTACTCGACAGCTACAGTTCCGCCACATTATTACAAATGAATTCTGTCGTCAATGAAAACAACCGTATTTTGGACCTATGTTTTGCCAGTGATCATGATCATGCTCCGTCCGTAGTTCAGGCTCCTGTCCCTCTGGTAAAATCGGTTACTCATCACCCGCCATTGCTTGTGACGATCGCTCATAATGCGGCGCATGATTTCAATGCTTCAGATGTAACTGTTTCATACAATTTCTCAAGAGCCGATAATCGAAGTATCGACGAGTTATTGTCTTCATTAGATTGGGAAAGTATTCTGGAACAAGAGGACGTCGAAACTGCGGCGCGAATTTTCTCAAATATTTTAACTTACGTTATTGATCGACATGTTCCAAAGACTGTGCGAGACAGGAAAACCGACTGTCCCTGGCAAACGACTTCATTACGCAAACTGAAATCAACTAAACGTACAGCGTACAGTACCGCTTAGAAATCATTACGTCAGGCTCAATTACGAGTACAAGCGAGCCAATCAAAGATGTTTTTTCCAATACGAGCAAGATATTCAGCGTAGGCTACGCTCTCATCCAAAACGTTTTTGGAAATATGTCAATGAACAGTGAAAGGAGTCTGGGTTTCCATCCTCGATGCACCTGGATGACGAAATAGCCACTTCCACCCAAGAAACGTGTCGTCTTTTCGCAGAGAAATTCTCTAGCGTATTTAGCAATGAAGCTGTAAGTGATAATCAAGCCACCCTCGCTGCTAGTAATGTGCCATTGGTTGGACAAACGCTTGGTACATTCGATGTGGACGCGGATGCAATTTCCAGGGCTGCGTCTCAACTGAAATCATCGAACAGTCCCGGTCCAGATGGGATTCCAGCATCGTTCTTGAAGAAACATATCTCCTGCTTATTAGTACCGCTTCAGCGCTTATTTCGTTCGTCTTTATCCAGCGGCGAATTTCCATCTTGCTGGAAACACGCCCACATGTTTCCTGTACACAAAAAAGGCAGTAAGCGTGACGTTAACAATTACCGAGGCATATCTTCGCTGAGTGCGTTGTCGAAACTCTTCGAGCTGATTATCATGGAACCGTTGATCTCGCATTGCAAACAACACCTCTGCTCAGATCAGCACGGTTTTACTGCTGGACGTTCAACGACCACCAACCTTTTGTGCCTGACATCGTTTATCACCGATAGCATGATTGAACGGGCTCAGACAGATGTCATTTACACCGACCTATCCGCCGCATTTGATAAGATAGACCATGTCATCGTGATAGCAAAACTTGATAGATTCGGTATTTGCGGCAACCTTCTTCGCTGGTTTAGATCGTATTTGTCGGACCGACAACTGATGGTAGCGATTGGAGACTTCAGATCTGATTGCTTCTTTGCAACATCCGGTATACCTCAAGGAAGTCATCTAGGTCCACTGATTTTTCTACTCTACTTCAACGATGCGCATTTGATCATAAAGAGCCCCCGGTTATCGTACGCTGACGACCTAAAAATCTTCCTTTTGATCCAATCAATCGCCGACTGCTACTATCTGCAAGAGCAACTAGATCTCTTTGCCAGTTGGTGCCTGCTAAACCGCTTGACACTGAATCCTACCAAGTGTTCCGTCATCACCTTTTCGCGAAAGAGGCAACCGATCACATTCGCCTACAACCTGCACGGTACCACAATCGGGCGCGTAAATCAAGTGAAGGATCTGGGAGTTATTTTAGACTCGCAATTAACATTCAAGCAGCATGTCTCGTATATCGTCGAGAAAGCTTCAAAGACGCTGGGATTTATTTTCAGAACAGCGAAAAATTTTACCGATATATATTGTCTGAAGTCTCTGTATTGTGCCCTCGTTCGCTCCACACTGGAATATTGTGCAGCAGTCTGGAGCCCGGCCTACAACAATGGCTCTGATAGAGTAGAATCCGTCCAGCGCCGCTTCCTTCGTTTTGCGCTTCGAAAGCTTCCTTGGAGGAATCCGTTCCAGTTGCCGAGCTACGAGAGCAGATGTCGTTTAATAGATCTTGAGCGGCTTTGCACCAGAAGAGATACTGCAAAAGCAATGACGATTGCTGATACGCTTCAAGGTCGAATCGATTGTGAAGCCATCTTGGAGCGAATCGATATTAACGTTCAACAACGCACGCTTCGCAACAGTGTAATGCTTCGGTTGCCTCTACGACGTACCAATTATGGCCTGCAAGGAGGAGTTAGTGGCTTACAACGGATCTTTAATAGAGTGGCACCGTTGTTCGACTTCAACAGTACACGTGATATGCTTCGTCATAAGTTTTCGTCATTCTTTTCTAACAGGTGTCCGTAACAGTATTAGATGATGAATGTAGATTATTGATTGTTATTTTTTGTTCTATTTTTATTTTGTTTTACTTCTATTTGCCGACCTGATTTGTATCTCTGTTTTTGTTTTATATTATTACCAACATCATTGGGGCTATTTTAAGCCTGTTGATGGATAAATAAATAAATAAATAAATAAAATACAAAATCATACGAAAAAATCGCGTGAAAAATGTCACTCATTTTTCGGGCACTTATCCTCAACTGATTTGCTCGCAACAAGTTGCATTCGACGCAGAATCCTGTCCCGTTGTTTCCTATTGAAAATTGGCCATATCGGACTATGGGATCGAAAATTATACCATTTTTTATGGAAAAATCGCTAAAAAAATGTCACTTATTTTTCAGGCACTCTTCCTCAACCGATTTGCTCGCATTAAATTTCATTCGACGCAGAATGTCTCATATTTTCTTATTGAAAATTGTCCAGATCGGACTATGGGCTTAGATGTTCTGGTCAAATTACTATTTATTGTGAAAAAGAGTTCAAAAAAGTCTAGCTCACTTTCTTAGCACTTATACTTCATCTATTCCCCAAGCAACACAATTTCAACAAATCTGGTTGCAGTAACCATATTGTGACTGAATCCGGTCATATATAAGTTACTGTGATTGATGTGCAATATGTGTGCTTCTCAGGTCGCTCGCAGCAGATTGCATTCGACGCAGAATCTTGTCCCATTGTTTCCTATAGAAACTTGGCCGGATTGTACAATTGGGTCAAAAGTTATGGCGAAAATACTAAGTTTAAAACTACTAAATAAAATGCCATTTTTTGCTCTTACCCACATGGAAGGATGTCTAAAAGCGAACAGGAATATACCTGAATAGGACGCAAACCACCTTAGCCAAGCCACAATTTCATCCAGCGCTTAACCCAAGTTCCTTTTAAGAATGATTGGGCATGTGTGTGTTACCGGTACACTCATACCGCCAAATAAATTAAGCGGTTCAACTGTCACAAAACCTCGCGCTTTTTTTTAGTCTTCATATTTTCACCGAGTCGAGTGCGGTTCGGTTAAAGCTATTCAGTATCTATTTTTTTTTATTTGTGCGGAAAATCTGCGAGACCTTTTGAAAATCGTATTAGCCACGCGAAATATACTTGATGGGCTACAGCTCTTTGATGAACCTACGCCGAATGGAGTATCCTTCTCCACTGGACTCGATCATGGGCCAATCGCTTCCAGTCGCCCTGCATATTGAGCGCCCTCAGGTCCTCTTCAACTGCAAAAAGCCATCATGAACGCGTTCTTCTACGAAGCCTGCGACCTCTGCGCGAAATATACCTTTGAATAAACATATTTTGCCCCAGCGAAATCCATGGACGAAAAACCGATGATAACGGGCAGATTCCGTCGGAAAAACGGCTTTCTCTGATGGTAATGGTACATCTGTAAGTTTTTATCCCTTTCAAATTAAACTCAATTTCCAATTCTGATCGTTTTCAGACGCATCTCCTCTATCATACTCATCAAGTGAGACTGAATTTGGAAATAAATCCAGAATCCCAGAGCTGAATGATTCAATTCTTGCTGCATCCGTCCGGGTTTGTCTTTTGCCTCCAAAGTAAATCAAAGCCGACGAAGTGTTAATTTCTCGCATTCATAGAAACGGCGCAAAATGCAAAATGCCAGCCAGCTTTGGGGAATGTTCATGACGCACACATCTCGGACGACCGATACTCGATAAGCAAATAATAATAAGGAAAAAATTAATAAGGAAATAATAAAATAAAGACATTTTGTTTTACTCCTATAATTAAAAAAAATCTTATTCAAAATGTAAACAAAATGGAAGAAAAGGTTAACAGAATAAAAAAAAGAAAAAGAAGAAGGAATGGGGGTATTCACATCTAGAAGATATCTAGAAGATTTGTGGTACTCGAGTCTAGGAGATATCGAGGTAACATCTACGAGACTAGACCTGTCAAATACAATCGGTTCTAACCGGTTTGATAATTTATTCATCGAGGTAGAAACGGTTGTTGCATTTGAGGCGGATTTGAGGTGTGACAGTTTCTAGACATCGAACAAAAATATCTAGGAGACTCACTTTTTTGTCTCAGAGATATCGCGGTAGATGTCTAGTACTCCTTTCCGAGTGGGTATGCTCATCCGATTTGTTTGCAACAAATTGCGTTTGGCGAGAATTTTTTTTATGCATATAAACAAATATGAAAATAGGACCAATACACATATTGGTGTTATTTGAGATTTTTCCAAACCTTTTGAACGAACGAGAAAGGCACCATCACCGCTAGGTGGATTAATCTGGGTTTTTTTGTTTTTTTTTTCGTTTTGCCATCTTGCATTTTTTTGGTCACCCGGCCTACCACTCTGCCCTTCTGTCAGAGAGCCTACCGGGGACGCTAGTATAAATTTACCTTGTTTTTTAACCATTCCCTGTTTATTCCTCTTTTCCTTCCACTTCCTTTTTTCTAACACAATTCTCTTCCAGGAGCGAAACACAATATACTAAAACAAAACAAAACAAAACGCGGTTTCAAAACTACCGGCTGCGTCATTGTCGTGACCCGGACGAGTTTGCAAGACTCGACCATCCGTCGCAACAATACTCAGCAAACTAATTGACTCTCGCGTCACTTTGTTTTGCCACGATCATTCCAAAATCTTTACCGTTGGGTCGAACCAATATGTCTCCAAATCTAAGGTAATATGCTACACGTTCGATAAAAATACTGTATAAAAGAGTACATTCCAATTGAGAATTTATCGGTAGTGAAATAATGTTTTGTTTGTTACCGATTGCTTATGACTTCATCTTATCTACTACATCCAGTACTCGATCATGGGAAGGCTCAAGAAAATGCTATAATTGCAATAGACAGGGTCATCTTGCAAGGGAAACAGACAAATGTCCGGCGAGGAATTCGGAATGCTATGGATGTCGAACGAAAGGCCATTTTAAAATTTGCTGCCGGAAGAGGAAGCACAGCGAAGCAACAAACAGTAGCAAATACTCCGGAGCTAAGCAAATTCGCGCAATTCTGAATGATGAAACAGAAACACAGAAAGGAGTTTTCTTCGTAAAAGTCTCCGAAGATCTGAACGAGATTCTTGAGCTGGATATTGGTGGAATAATTACCAAGATCGTCATTGACTCTGGATCCCCAGCAAATATCATCGACAGCAAGACGTTCAACAGATTGAAAAACGAAGGAGCCCAGATCCTGAATGAAAGAAAACCTGAAAGCGGAGAAATGAAATTCAAAGCGTTCGCATCCAACCGGGACATTTACTTCAGTACAGTGTTTGAAACGGAGGTGAAAATTCCTGGTGAAGAAATTGGAATCTGGTCTCATTTCTTGGTTAGTTTGTTTCAAGTTAGTTTGCTCAGCAAAGGTACTGCTTTTGCTCTGGGAATATTGAAAATCGGATACCACGTGAACCAGATCTCAGCAGCAGGAACGGCCACTAAGGGTCTGTCTCAATTGGTTAATTAAACTCAAATTAAACTTAGAAGTGACAGTTCAATAATTATCGAATAACCCTGCTGGATGAGCAGGATTACTTTTGACACATATCGAATCATTCTTGATCGATGTCTTATTGGATTTGCTGGGTAGCACGCAGCCATTCTTATGGCCGGGTGATTTTTTAATTTTTGAACTGTCAGTTTTAAGTAAAATTAAATTTAATTCGGGAAATGAGACAGAGCCTAAAGACAACAAAAAGGAATTTCCGAAAATCAAAGATGTTCGTTTGTCAATCCAAGTTGACGAAACGGTAACACCAGTCGTACAACCAGTTCGGAGATTTCCCATGTCCATGGAAGCGGACGTGGAGAGAACCATTCAAGAACTTTTGGAAAAGAGAATCATCGAACGAGCGGAAACTCCTACAACATGGGTATCACCTTTAGTCCCAATAAAGAAAGCAGATGGCAGAATCAGATTGTGTGTGGACATGCGAGCGGCCAATATTGCAGTGAAGCGGGAAAACTATCCAATGCCAAACATCGATGATGCAATGTCACGAATAAAGAAGGTATGTTAAAGATTTATACGTATTTGTTTTTCATTATGCGTAATACTAGATATGTTTTTTTTTGTTTATACTGTTAGGTTGCAAAGTTATCCAAAATTGACCTTGAAGCCGCTTATTACTACTTTGAGATCCATCCTGACAGTAGAAATATTACTACCTTTGTTGCCAGACGCGGTGTTTACAGGTTCTGTAGACTAATGTTTGGTATTAAGTCAGCCCCAGAACTTTTCCAACGAGAAATGGAAAACTTATTCCGAGGTATTGATGGTCTGATTGTTTATATGGACGATTTCTTAATCCATGGGGAAACAGAGGAAGCACATGACCAGACATTGCAAGAAGTTCTCAGCCGTATCAAAAAGTTAAACTTGAGAATCAACGAAGAAAAGTCTGTTTTTGGGGTATCATCCGTGACCTTCTTAGGACACATCGTGTCTACCGAAGGCATCCGACCTACGGATGACAAAATCAAAGCCATATTGAACCTACACGCACCATCATCTGTCTCGGAGCTACGGTCCCTTCTAGGGCTAATAAATTTCGTGGGAAAGTTCATTCCAAACCTTTCGGCAATGACTGTTAATATGAGAAATTTGCTAAACAAGCAAAGCTCATTCGATTGGACTGCATTACATAACCGAGAACTAGATACTGTCAAGGGTGTGCTTGGCAGAGTCGATTACCTTGGATTTTTTGACCCGAAGGATAAAGCTGTTCTTGTCACTGACGCTAGTCTTTACGGGTTAGGCGCAATTCTATTTCAAGTTAAGAATGGCATCCAAAGAACAATATCGTGTGTATCAAAAAGCTTGGCAGATTTCGAGAAAAAATACTGCCAAACGGAAAAAGAATGCTACGCGATTATTTGGGCCATGGAGAAACTATTCGTTTATCTCTATGGGATGCATTTCACGCTCGTAACAGATTGTAAACCTCTGGAATATCTCTTCAACCGGGTTAAGTCGAAACCGTCAGCCCGCATTGAAAGATGGATCCTACGCTTACAAAGCTTCGATTTCACAGTAAGGTATGAGCCAGGAGAAGGAAATCTCGCTGACCCGCTTTCTCGTCTTTCCCAAGGTCCAAAAGACTATGATACAGGGTCAGATGTTATAGGCTGGTTGGCAAAAGAAATAAAGCCCATAATGTTGTCTATTGAAGAGCTGGAAAAGGAAACTTTGAAGGATGACGACTTACAGAAAGTCAAAGAGGCTCTATATTCAGGGGTCTGGGATGAAGTTCCAAGTGAATTTAGAACAGCCACGGTTAAACATGACTTAACACTTTACGACGAACTAATATTACGAGGCGATAGAATTGTTATTCCAACACAATTAAGAGCAAAGGTTATTGATTTGGCTCATTTGGGACACCAAGGCGGAGCGTCTATGAAAGCGTTATTGCGGTCGAAAGTATGGTTTCCATATATGGATAGACAGGTCGATACTATTATCCGGCATTGTAAACCATGTCAGATGACATCATTACCAGATAAGCATAATCCGATGATTCGACGAATCCCGACAACGCCATGGCAAGATTTAGCAATAGATTTTAAGGAGGGTCTCCCAGGGGACGTTTCTTTGTTAGTTGTAGTATGCTACACAACAAGGTTTGTACAGATAGACCCAATGAAACCAGCAACAACTCAAAAGGTTATCGGAGCACTATTGCGTATGTTTAGTTCGTTTGGCATACCGCGATCGATTACTTCGGATAACGGACCACAGTTCAGGGCGATTGAATTCCAAAATTTCTGCGTGAGCTACGGAATCCACTTAAGGTCACTCCTGACGGAATCCAATTTCCGAAGTACTTGCGTTTTCAAGGGCACACCATTCGATACGGAAGCAAAGCACAACTGTCATTTTTATTTTTTCAGCTTTGCTGCGTCGCAGCATGCGTGAAAAAATAAAAATGACAGTAGTGCGTTGCTTCCGTATCGAATGGTGTGCCCTTGAAAACGCGAGTACTTCGAAAATTGGATTCCGTCAGGAGTGACCTTAAATCTTTCTACGCCATACTGGCCAGAACAAAATGGTGCAGTGGAGAGGCAGATGCGAAATATTGGAAAGCGCATAAAAATCAGTTGCATACAGGATTCGGATTGGAAGGCCGATCTCTATGAGTACTTGGTCCTTTATCACTCGACACCTCAAGAGACAACCGGTGTTTCCCCCGGTCAAATGATGTTTGGCCGGGAAATACGAAATCGTATTCCATCTATTCATCAGGCGCCGAGTCTGAAATGGGAGTCATGCAGGGACAGAGATATGGAAAGAAGAAACAACATAAGACAAGGGCAGACGCGACACGGCAGGTGAAAAATCATAAATTGGGGAAAGGAGATATGGTATTAATGAAGAACCTGAAAACCGGAGCCTACCAACCAAATTTTGGATCGGAAGAAATCAAGGTAACAGACATCAAAAGAGGAGAGGTTACTGTAAGATCAAAAGAAACAGGAAAATCGTATAAGCGTAACAGCTCACATCTGAAGAAGCTAAGCGAGGTCCAACCGCCCATAACATCGAATAGCGAGACAGCAGGAGAACAAGATAATATAACCGAGAAGGCAGGATCACCACGAAAGCGTATCAGCCGACGCCCGACAAAGTTAGCGGATTTTGTAGAATAATAATCAAAATAAAATTCAAGGTAATACATAAATAAAGTTTTATTATAAAATGCTAGCCAATAGGAATACTCTACTGAAGAAAAAAAACTGAAAGACAAACACTAACCAAAATACTATAAAATTGGAGGGATGTAACGGGTGTATCGAATGACATGGTGTTTCATTGACGGGTAAGAGAACACGCGAGAGTAACTAGTATTCAGTAGCGGGTGAAAGCCGGACGAATGAGTGAACCTACGAATGGGTGAGAGGTAAACAGGAGATGAACTTGAATAGCAGTGGCAAGCGAGTCAGTCAGTGTTCGGCAGCGGAAGGCAACGGTTCATAAGTATAAAGTTACTGTGTGATAGGAACCGACGAATAACCGCATTTTACACTAAGCTTATATGTAGATTGTAGAAAGGGAGAATGTAAACAAATGATGAGTAGAATAAATCCGTCGCGGAGTACACATCGTCAGTGTTTTCGTCCGGCAATAAAGTAGTTGAGTGTTCGCGTAATAAATTATTGTTTTTTGTTAACTATTAGTCCCGGGTTTCTTAAGTGTCCGAAAGTATACGCGACGGCGCGAACATTTTGGTCCACATCGAACCGGATATATTCCTTGGTATCGGGCACTTACGGACACGAAATAGCGAGTTTCCAAGTTCAAGATAGCAGTTTTGTTGATGGACTGCTGTGTGGTGGAAATACAAAACAGACTATAAGTGCGCGAAAGTCGTCTGTAAAAAATTGTACGGCTCGGAAGACTGAAGAAAGTGTATTTCCTTAGAAAAGTGCTAAATTGAATAAAAGTCTGACGGAAGGTCAGTGAAGGTTCTATTGGCGCCATAGCAAGCTGGAAGGATAATTCAACTGACGCCATTTCCAAGGAGAACGTATTGTCTAGCGACGAAACGGCGGCTCAGGACGAAGAGCAATCAACCTGGAAGTGGACATATTGGATTCATCGAAGGGAAGTAGCTTATGTCTGTGAGGTGCCATCTACTTGTGGCTAATAAAGATAATTGAAGTGCATGCGAATGTTTCCTTTCCTTTCTGTGCATAGCCTTGTGGTTTTCTCCTACTAGCTTTAAGTTGGTCTCGGTAGTTTGCTGGATTTGCTGACTGTTCTTCTTCTTGGGGTGTATTCCCCTCGCTGCAGTCTGTTTGTCACGCAGTCAATCAATCGCGATTGGTGGAACGTCGAGTCGATCGGGAGTGTTTTTGAAAAAAAAAGTGCTTGTTATTTTTGATAGTCTGATCAATTACAATCTTGGTACTTGATCACAGTGAAGCATTTCAATATGCCAGAGTTACGTGAATTGACCAAACGAGAACGGCGATTACTCTCTACATTGGGAGGTGTGGAGAAATTTGTGACCAACTATGAGCCTTCCCGTGACCAAACGCAAGTCGTAGTACGTTTGCAAATGTTGGAAAATGCGTGTAAGGAATTCTACGAGGTACGGGAGCAAATTGAGCTGATACTGGACAAAGCAGGCGAAAAAGGTGATTCCGAGGAGGCAACTAAACTGAAGCAGGAAGAGGAAAGTGATCTAGGTAGCCCTTAGCAATTTTGAAGATCGATACTGTATAGCAAAGGCTAGTTTATTGGCGTGGAAATCCCCATCCACATGTCCTGGAGTTGGTCAGCATGATCGTTCTGATGCATCATTTTCGAAAGTGAAACTGCCTGAGATTCGCCTTCCTTCATTTGATGGGAAGATCAAGGAGTGGGTCACATTCCGTGATAGCTTTTGCAGCCTCATTCACAGTAACAATCAACTCAGCGACATTGACCGATTCAGTTATTTGAAATCCGCCCTGACAGGAGAAGCACTACAGGAAATCGAGTCAGTAGAGCTTTCATCTGCTAACTACAGCGTTGCGTGGAAAGCATTGGAGTCCCGCTACGAAAATAAAAAATTGATCGTGAAAGCGCATCTGGATTCTCTTTTTGCATTGGAAACGAAGAGAGCTACGAAGGGCTGAACAACCTTGTGGGTGCATTCGAGAAAAATCTACAAATGCTTCAGAAGATCGGTGAGCAAACTGAGGGATGGAGCACGATTCTGGCTTATATGGTATATTCTAGACTGGATCCTGCCACCCTTCGGCAATGGGAAACTTACCATAATTCTAAAGATGTACCGAAATTCAACAGTTTGCTTAATTTCTTGCGAAGTCACTGCTTAGTTCTGCAGTCAGTTAACCCAGTGAATTCCAACTCCGATCAACGTCCATCAAGGCCCTCTTTTTGTCATACTGTCGTCAAATCCTTTGGTAAGTGTCCATTCTGCAACGAACCGTGGCACTCTGCGTTTGTGTACAGTACATTCCAACGTCTGCTAGTTCCAGAACGCAACGAGATGGTCTTTAAAGCGAAATTATGCCGGAACTGTTTGAACCCTGGACACTTTGCACGAAACTGTGAGAGAGGAGTCTGTCATCACTGCGAGCAGAAGCACCACACTCTTCTCCATACCGCTCCTGCTAGATCCTCCGTTCCACAATCGCAGTCAATACCTTCATCACAAAACAAACGACGACAAGATTCCAGCACATCAAACCCGAACCAACCAACACAAATAGCTAGCACATCCACGCACATTGATTCGCAAGAACAAAGCACTTCAATACATGCCACAGATACAGCCACAAGTCAGACACACGTTGCACTACCAATCACACCAACACAGAACATACTACTGTCTACTGCACTAGTCAAAATAAAGGATCGTTGCGACAATTCAATGTTAGCCAGAGCACTGTTGGATTCGTGCTCCCAACACTGCTTAATGACGAAAAAGTTTTCAACCCGAATTTCCGTCATATCTTTCTGTTCAGGGCATCGGAATGACTACAAGCAATTCGAATAGATTAGTTCGTACGATTGTTAGTCCTAGACTGGATCACATTTCATCGTTCGTGCAAGAGATGCAATTCCACGTCCTTCCACGGTTGACAGTGTCACTGCCGACGGCATTGTGCAACCCAAGCGGATGGAAGCTTCATGAATCTTCTTTGTTGGCCGATCCTCGTTTCTACGAACCCGGCCCTGTAGACATCATTATAGGTGCTGAGTTTTATATGGATCTCCTGAAAAAGGAACAGATGAAGGCGACTGAAGGTGGTCCGACGCTTCAGGATACCGAATTGGGATGGATTGTCTCCGGAAAAATTCAAGAAAATACTTCCAGTGAATCACGGTCACTAGCCCTGGTCTGCTCGATCTCACAACTACAAAACCAACTTGTGAAATTTTGGGAGCTAGAAACCTGTCGTAGTCAGAGTACGTTTTCTATTGAAGTGTCAGTCTGCGAAAATAATTTGGACGAACCACGGTCATCGTAACATTGCCGAAAAAGGAAGGGACTCTCAACCGATTAGGCCTATCGGAGGCAACAGCAATCAAACGGTTAATTGGGATGGAACGACGCTTTACCACAAATCTGGAGCTAAAGAAGATGTATGTCGAATTCATCCGTGAATACATCGACCTTGGGCACATGAGGAAAGTTAGTGAAGATGCAAGCGATGCCACCATGAGGTATTATCTGCCACATCACGCTGTTCTTAAGCCTGACAGTACAACCACGAAGCTACGAGTGGTTTTTGATGCTTCGTGCCCCACTTCATCTGGAGTTTCACTGAACGATGCTCTAATGGTAGGTCCTGTCGTACAGGATGATCTGACAAGCATTATTCTTCGCTTTCGCATGCATCGTATCGCTGTAAATGCCGACATCGCCAAAATGTATCGGATGATAGGAGTTCAGAGTAGAGATTATCCGTTGCAGAGCATTAAGTGGAGAAATGATGCTTCTGAACCAATCAGAACTTACGAATTGACCACTGTGACTTACGTTACATCATCTGCACCATATTTGGCTACCAAATGCTTGCAACGCCTTGCGGATGACGGGAAAGCGACCCACTCAATAGCAACTAAAGTGATCAAGCAAGATTTCTACGTTGATGCCATGCTTTCTGGCGTAGACACTGTCGACGAAGGTCGGAGTTTGATACGTGACGTCATTGAGCTGTCAGAGTCAGCTGGTTTCACTTAACGGAAATGGAATTCAAACAGCAAAGAGCTTCTTGAGATAGTTCCGGATGATATGCGAGATAAGCGCTCAGTATTGGAGTTGGAAGCAGGAACCACTGTCAAAACTTTAGGTCTTGTATGGGAACCCGACTCGGACATTTTTCGTTTCACCTTTCCGTCGTTCAATTGGACAGCATCAATCACGAAACGCGTGGTTATCTCCGATGTTTCTCGGCTCTTCGACCCTCTTGGTTTGGTTGGCCCAGTTATTATTCAAGCAAAAATTTTCATTCAGAATCTTTGGAAGGAATGATCGGACTGGGATTCGCCTCTTAGTTCCGACCATCAATCGCAGTGGAAAGAATACCGACGAAACCTAGCAGAGCTTGAAAACCTCACCATTCCTCGGTGGGTGGGAACTGGTCGCAATATGACCTCAGAGCTTCATGGATTCTGCGACGCATCGAGTAAGGCTTACGGAGCTTGCTTCTACGTTCGAATGATCTCCGAAACAGGGGAGGTGTGTGTAAGATTACTGACAGCGAAATCACGTGTGGCACCCCTTGATAACTTGAAGAAAGGAAACAAACGACTCTTAACATCACGACTAGAGCTTTCAGCTGCCCTTCTCCTAGCCCATCTTTATGAGAAAGTCCAAGGCAGTCTGGGCATGGAAATGAAGTGTTTTTTCTGGACAGACTCCACGATCGTAAAATGCTGGTTAGAATCATCGCCGTGGAGATGGAAGCAGTTCATTGCAAACAGAGTTTCAGAGAGTTTCAGACACATCACAAAACATGGTGCTTGGAATCACGTAGCGGGTTTGGAGAATCCTGCAGACATTATTTCACGAGGGATGATCCCTGCACAATTGCAGTATGAATCTCTATGGTTCAATGGCTCATTTTGCTTAAGGACAGAAGAACATCACTGGCCTTCTGCCCAACAGTTTCATGAGGAGGATTTCGATCCCTTGGATCTGGAAGCTAAGAGTATAACGACGGTCCTACCAACGGCTTCTCCGAATGAATTGTTCACATTGAAATCAGCATATTCCGATCTCCTACGCCTCACTGCTTGGATTCAAAGATTTTGCCGCAACTCTAATCCGACTAATCATAATACCCGCTGTACTGGTCAGCTCTCGTTAGAGGAGATAAATGGAGCGCTGTGCACCCTGATACGTCTTGCCCAACATGAAGGTTTTCCGCAGGAAATAGCGGATCTGTCGAGTGGTAGAGGAGTACAAGAATCGTCCAAACTTTCAACTTTGCATCCGGAACTCAGGGAGGGATTACTTTGCGTTGGTGGTCGGCTTCGCCATGCTTCAATTGCAACCCGTCGAAAACACCCATATATCCTCGATTATCAACATCCGTTCACATACATGATCGTAAAACACTACCACCAAAAACTGTTGCATGGAGGGCAGCAGCTAATGATTTCGTCCATTCGAGAACGTTTCTGGCCAACTAATATTAGGAATCTAGTGCGGAAGGTTATTCATAACTGCGTACCATGCTTCAGAGTGAAGCCAAGAGTTCAAGACCAGATTATGGCAGACCTGCCACCCGAGAGAGTCACCCCTTGTTCGCCGTTTCAACGGGTAGGAGTCGATTATTGCGGTCCATTCCAAATAGCCTATCCATACCACCGCAATCGCCCTGTGAAAATCTACATTGCCGTTTACGTCTGTCTAGTAACTAAAGCTGTACACCTGGAACTAGCATCAGATCTCTCTGCAGAAGCTTTCATAGCCACCTTGAAACGCTTCTGTTCCCGGCGTGGAAGACCAGAGATGATTATGTGCGACAATGGAACAAACTTTGTCGGTGGCAGGCGACGATTGGAAGAAATGTGTCGTTTGTTTAATAATCAGAGCTTCCAGGAAAGTATCATCAGGCACTCTGCGGAGGAAGGGATCAAATGCAGTTTTATTCCATCACGCTCACTAAATTTTGGGGGACTTTGGGAATCAGCAGTTAAATCGTTCAAACTGCTTTTCAAAAGAACGATTGGCTCGCACACCCTCTTGTATGATGAGATGCAGACAGTCCTTACGCAAACGGAAGCAGTTATGAATTATCGGTCCCTCACCCCACTCAGCAACGACCCGGACGACTAAGAAGCCTTGACTCCTGGTCATTTTCTGATCCAGCGTCCATTAACGGCTATTCCAGAGCCAGATTTGGACGGAATTGCAGACAATAGGCTAGGGGCGTACCAAAGAGCTCAACGGTACACCCAACAATTGTGGAAGAAATGGTCACAGCTCTATCTGTCGGACTTGAATAATAGGACCAAGTGGACTATGCAAAAGGACAACATAGCTATCGGAACTATGGTAGTTTTGAAAGACGAAAAACAACCTCCTCTTTCATGGCAGCTAGGCAGAGTAACGGAGACACACGCTGGAGAAGATGGATATCTTCGTGTTGTTACAGTCAAAACAAAAGATAATAGTAACCATAGAGCAATCTCAAAGATTTGCGTTCTACCGATTCGGGATAATATTGTTCAACTGAGTTAAGTTATTTGTATGTTGTATTTTTCGAAAAAGTAATCCCCTCATTTTTCCCCCAGCTACAATTCACCATAGCTTGTTCCTGGTGAAGTCTCACCATCTAGCTGATCATGATAGCTACTGTCCCTGACAACAGAGGTCCGTATGGTTTTGGTGGAGGTGCATGATCGCATGGATTATCAGTCTGGTCAAGCATGTTCATTCAGCGGCAGTTTTTAATTTGAGTCTACGTTTAATCCTTTGAGGTGACCTACGTCAACACCCAAGAAGTTACAAACATCCTTCACTGCACAGTAGCACCTAGTTCAACGCAGAATAAGCCAATATGAGAGGGTCATCGATGCCATTCGGCATCCACGCAGGCCGCAAGGGCCTGCGTTTCAGGCAAGTCGTTTAAGTTTATGGTTAATAAGGTAAAAAAGCACCCTCTCATATTTTCCAGCGGCATGACCCTCAAAGTAACAGCATCACGGTACCGAAACTAGTAAAACACCAAGGTACAACAATCGGTAATCGAAGCTACGTTCAATTACCCGAAGGTCCTTCTTCCGATTCAACGAGAAATCTTGGCCCCATCAAATCCCGTTAAGAATTCCTTCAACAACTAGCTTAGTTCCCGGTGTTCCATTCGCAAACCATCACTCTTCGATGCCAACCGGCATCAGCGCAGGCCATGGGGGCCTGCGATTCAGGCAAGTCGTTTTTTCCAATGATTATAAAGGTAAAAAAGCACCTGCTCATCTTTTTCAGTGACTTGGCCAGTATCGATATCGCATATCGCATCGAATAAGCTTCGTTGCATCACCGAGACCAGCAAAAGGAACATTTGACAGTTAAATTTCGTCGAAGCGCCATCAGAAACCATACATCGAAGTGTTCCGGCCTAGAAACAACGATTTTGCTACCAGAAACAGCTTCCTTCTTCCATCAAGTGCACCCAAGACCTACAAAAAAGCATCTTTACAACACCTTATCTAAACCAAACAAAACCATCGCAAAACTTCTTCGTAGTCAGCCGGCTTCAACTGTTATTATTGAATCAGCTGATCAGATACTACCTGAATGTGAATTACCGAAATTGGGTCAAACGCAGGAGCAGCAGATAAGGTAGAGATGAAAAGAAATGGATCAACGTTCAAGTTACAGTGAGGATTCAAAATAAACCAAATAGGTAATCAGACATGTTTGTAGTAGTCATATAAAGAAGACAGAATAGGAGAACAGTTGAAATAATTATTTCAAGGCGGTCGGCTTATGCTGAAGCAAGATAGAGATAATTGATCGATGCAATGTTTTCCATGAGCATCCCTATTTTGAACATGTATAGAGAAGTAGAGAACAACTCTCGCATTATCCCTGTCCTTCATTCCATTATTGTGTATCCGGAATAAATTTATACCGCTTTTTATACCGAAGTTGGATTTTTCTCCAGATACAGGCAATTTTCCCAACTTCGGAAGTAGTGCATTGGATTCTCCTAAAGATGCGCTAAACAACGCATCCATTAGTTTGACAGATAAAACTTCGGAAGAAAGTTCGGTTCGGAAGTCCGGACTTCCGAATTCTAAGTTGGTGCTACGCCGACAATATATAACTGGTTCAGTTTTCGATCGTTCCAACGAAGCTTATATGTAGATTGTAGAAAGGGAGAATGTAAACAAATGAGGTGTAGAATAAATCCGTCGCGGAGTACACATCGTCATTGTTTTCGTCCGGCAATAAAGTAGTTGAGTGTTCGCGTAATAAATTATTGTTTTTTGATAACTATTAGTCCCGGGTTTCTTAAGTGTCCGAAAGTATACGCGACGGCGCGAACACCCCTCTTCCAATCTTTAAGGCCGACAATCATCATCCCCCATTCGTACTGCAGATCGATCATCGTGGACCAACGACCGCCCATGCACTACCTGAAGCCACTATGCAACTGGACTTTAAACATTGCAATTTTGACTTGATTAACGCCGAACTGTCATCAATCGACTGGGTAAATCATCTCAGCGGTCACTCGGTTGACGCCAGTGTGTCCCTGTTTTATGGCAAACTGTTTGAAATTCTGAATACACATGTGCCTTGTCGCCAACATTCGTCAAATGGCATTAGCAAAAAGCCTTGGTGGACAGCTGAATTACGCAATTCACGGAATAGGCTGAGAAAGATTCGCAATCGCTACTTTCTCGACAAATCGACCGAGAACCGAGAAATGCTCCACCTTGTTGAATCTTCTTACAACGAACTTCTATCAGCAACCTACAGGATATACTTGAATAGACTGGAATCTGATTTGAAAAAAAATCCATCAATGTTCTGGAGGCACATGAAGGCTCAAATATGTAGCAGCAGTTTACCAAACAACGTGTCATATCGCGATGAAACTGCTAGTACACCCGAAGAAGCAGCAAATCTTTCCGGCATTTTTCCGGACCGTATATATGTATTTCAGATGCTCCTCAACCGACTTCTGGATGTTTCAGCGACGTGCCATATCATAGTATCCATCTTCCACCTGTAAACTTCTCTCACGACGATGTGCTTCGGGAGTTGATGAGCTGTTAAATAAATTGTAACTAACTGGGGGCCAGGGCCGTGTTACTCCCAGCACTGGTGAGACCCCCTCCAACAAGCCTCAGGGTAGGTTCTACGCTCGTGACACTCCGCGATAGTAAAACACTCGAGTTGTCTCATGAAAAACTCCCACTTTAATTTAAGTGCACTTTATTTTTCTCCTTGACGTCCTACTTCTTTCTTCCTTCTCGCGTCCGTCCTCAAACACCGGACGACGCTTCCCACTTTCTTACTTCTACCTCCTACCTTTCTCTTCCTTACTTCCTCACTTCTCTTTCTTCTTTGTTCTTCGCGCACTGGTACTCCGCTACCTGTAGACTCTTCGGTTTCTGCAACTGGGTCAGGGGTGGATGTCAGCTTCTTCTCGGCGGACTGCAGCCTCTCGTGGACCCTCTGCCTGTGTCGTGCACCCCTCGAGTGTAGTGACGAACTCGAGGCTTCAGCAGTCCGTGGACGTACTGGGAAAAACCTGGTTTTATGGTGCACTTGGTGGACACACTCTTCTAGGGCAGGTATCGGGTTTCAGAATGGCGGGAAACCGCGATGGGGTTTTATAATAAAACCGCGAGGTCCTGGTGGCACAATAGGGACACAAGATGGCGATTAAAGGTCACATAGCGAACAGGGGCTAGCTTGGGGGTTTGTCTCAGCTAATGAGTAGTAGTTAATTACCTGGATGTCCAGATTTCCACTTCAAACGTTCTCTTCTACTTTCACTCTTTCAAATTTTCCGACTATAGCTTTTCCAAAACTATAACCTTCTAATCAACCTTTTCTCTCGACTATCACCAGGCTAATGATAAGTCGTTTCGTGATCGTTGACCCCCAAGCCTTTGGTCGTTGACCTGCTGACATCCATAAGTTCCGCCACATGCTGCCCACCCAGTTCGCCACCCCCATGGCCACCCATTCAATGTTTTCTTGGCGTCCCTGGTGGTGAGTAGCGGTATCACTGTCGTCCTTTCATGGGGCAGTGTAGTGTTGGCTGCGTTCGAAGGGTTTGTGGGAGCAGGAACATTTAACACTAAACAACCACGATTATTTTCCTTTTTTTTACAATTTAAACGAATACAAAACGCGTAAAATCTCACCAATCTTGGACAACACACTGACACTTGTTACAAAATGCAAAATAATTACATTCACGCGGAGACACAATACTTCATCACCGTTACTCTATGGAATCCATGGATTTGGAACGTGTGCAAGTTATTCGCGATCTAGGAGTTACTATGGACAGCAAACTCCGTTTCAATGAGCACATCGCTATTATCACTGCCAAGGCTTTTTCCGTGCTCGGATTCATTCGCCGTAACGCTAACGTAAAAGTAGCTAACCGATAGTACGCGCTTACGTCATTGTTCTGTGCTCTAGTTCGCAGTATTTTGGAATACGCATCACCTGTTTGGACTCCGTATCACACCACGCAAACTATTCGTATTGAACGACCCTATAAGTCAGATATTGTGTCGCCAGCACTAAATTGTATTCCGACTTCCGACGTTTTACTTCCGAACTTACTTCCGACATCATGAACGTCAGAACAAAATTTGAATTTGCTACCAAAACATTGGCGGAAGAGCGTTCGGAAGTGTGGAAATCGACTTCCGAACCTCAATTTGGTGCCAGCGACGTTGTCAGCGACAAAACAAGCTCGATTTTGTGACAGATAACACCGTGCAGTGCTGCATATTTATTTTATTTTTCCGTGTGAATCTCGTCGGAAGTGGGCATTGCTGCCAGTTCATCAGCGTCATATAAACAGTTTTGGTCTAAATGCACAATATAATATATCAAGACAAAATTTTCAAAACGACTTATCTGCTTTTGTAAACAAATATTCAAACGACGATTTGACGAATCTGATAGCTCTCCCACGCAAACTAACACCATCAATAGTTAGGTGAAGGCTTCCGCTACCTGTTGATGGTTTGCATAAGAGAGCTATCAGATTCGTCAAATCGTCGTTTGAATCTTTGTTTACAAAAGCAGATAAGTCGTTTTGAAAATTTTGTCTTGATATATAAGTCAGCATCCATTAACTCTCGCGTATTGATTGGCATTTTAGTCCTCAATAGTGCGCCTTGTACAAAGACCTTTCGTTTTCAATATACATATTACGAAAAGTTTAAAAGACTATTATTCTTACATTTACTTCCACTATTCACTTTTTATGTATCAACAAACAGATACGCTTGTCATAAGGTGATTATACAATCAAGCCAAGTGGTGAAATTCAAATTCACCACACGGTTTCTACTCCTTTCATCAAAAGTTCAAATCTAACGGGATAATTTTCGTACAATGCTGAAATTATAGTCGATTGTTTAGCATAAATAAGCAAACGATCTACGGATGTTTCATCCCCATGGGCATTGTGGTTCTCTCAATTCGTGCTCTTGAAAAATCAATAGAAAAGCACGTGGTTTTCAAGATGGCCGATTTGTGGCTTTGTTGTATAACCACCATAAGACGAGTTAATACAATCCCATTGAATTCCACCACTTAATTGTATCTTGACAGATACGTATTTCGACCTCAACAGTAAGGCCGTCTTCAGTGTCTCGTACTTGAAGTCGAGTCAAGTCTAAGAGTAAAATCAGCAGTGATTCAAATCGTTCGGGGCTGTCAGTTTGAATATGAATCTGAAACATTAATTTTCCTAGCAGCTGTTCTAGATTCAGTTTTTATACCAGTCAACTGTCAAAAAATAAAACTGGTATAACGCTCCGTTCTATTTTCTGCAGATTTGAACCACGATTGAATCACGAGATTCAAATATATTTCAATTGTTTTGGTGTATGGATGCGTCATTTTATCTACGGATCAATCCACTTTGCAATTCCGGCGCCTTTCTTGGAAGTAACATAATGATTTCAATTAATTAAAAAATTGAAAAACATGAATAGAACACTGCTGAGGAAACCAGCGAGTTTGTTCTATTTTGCTCCAGATTCAAACTAGAGTAGTGGTCGAAAATTTAGAATGAAACTGAATCACTCCTGATTTCACCCTTATAGTGTTATTGGTATTATTGTAAAATTATTTATTTACTCCTGTCACTCAAAAATAATGCTCTGGGAAAAGAACAATCAATCTTTACAATTATTGATTAAATAGCATTAATTGTGTGAAAAATAGAAAAAAGTGCCATTTCTGCTAAGTACTATGAGTTGACAGAGGTAAAAAAATCTTCTCCAGCGAAAATGTCCAAATAAACTCAAGTTTGCTGCTAATTTTTAATCCGCAGGTTTCACTGATATGGTCACAGAATACCTAACACCTATCAGTGTAAAGACTGTTCCGAAACAGGTTGCCAAAAATCACAAGCATACGGCCGCTCCCGTCAGTGTTTTCGAAAGTGTTCTAGGTTCGATGCACTCACGATGGAATCTACTCCAAGTTGGAGACGCCTATCGGAAGCGATTCATGCGCTCAGCGGTTACTCTAACATATCGGTGCAACTGCAGGTAAGAACATGCTAAAGAGTTTTGAAAGATCTGATTTTACTCGTAACATTTTCCCAACAGGTGAATCTGAGCCGAAGCTCTGTTATTCCCATCCCATCGAAGTTATTCCCATCCCGCTCGGTTCCACGGGAGAATATTCGAGCAACTTCAACCTGCTCATTAGAAAGCACTATGCTGTTACATTAAAAACCTCAAACTATTTTCTTACTATGAAATAATTTTACCGAATATTTGAATCTCCTTGATTCTTTTGTACATTTTATTCGAGAATAATAAATTGTTGTTTGGGTGAACAGAACAGAAAGACCGAATAGCCGAATGTTTCAAATCTGTGTAGATCTCAAAATCTTCTTAGAATTTCAAAATCTTCTTCTGATTCAGAAAATCTACTGCCACGTAAAAAGTTCGATAGGAAATCCTCGTGTATGCTCCAATCAGTATTTTTGATTTCTGCTTTCTAACTAAATTTTGGATCAAAGCTGAATTCTTAAGCTTATCGAAGGTCTATTTTTCTCCGAAGGACATCGAAGGACATATTTTTATCCGAATACCGATTTGTTTACAGGTAATTTATCCGCTTTTCAATGTGTTTAATAATTATTTTTCATATAGTGTATATAAATATTTTTTCATATTTTCATGCAAATAGCATAATTCTAATTTTTTTGGCTTTCTCGTGTAATGATGCATTTTTATGCAATATTTGTATTTTCCGGAGTATTAATGCATTATTTAAATTATTTGTATTTTTTTGTATTATTTGTATTTTTGTGTATTATTTTCATATACGTATTTTCGATTCATCATTCAATAACAGTGAATCGCCCCTCGGCACTGTATGGACTAAACCACGATGACGTCATGCGTCGATTTTCAGTAAGAAGAAAACCTCATCTGAGGGAAAAGTTTACAAAAAATGAACATCAACGTGAACATCCGGTGAACTAAAAGCTTCGAATTCACTCAAATTTTCATCGGCCCGCAGCGGATGTCATTTTTTCGAGCGAAAAGAAGAAGAATCGTGGAAAAAGAAGGCGCTCGTGGTTAAGTCCACACTCTGAGAAAAATAAATACTAAATAGAATTAATGTTACGCTAAACCGATACTCGCCTGGTTGACCCCATGTTAGATTAAGTGGCAACTATACCCGCTTAGTATAACTTTGATTTATTTGGCTTTAGCATAGTGTGGCTTTATAATGAATAGTTTATTTTAGCTCCCGGTTTGAATTGGTCGTAGCAGGATTCTGCTTCAGTGTTTATAACTCTTGATAATTGATGAACAAATAATGACGGAAACAGAAAAAAAAACATTTTAATTTCTAAGAGAATAACAATTATATAAATGTACTGCTGTAGTTATTGATGTCGAATATACAATCTGCCTTTCTATCGATAACCAAAATTTTGTTCAGACTCTAAGCGGTACCATCCGTAGAAATAATTTTCTCCATATTAAAGCCTGGATGTATCTTCGGGAAGAAGCCTTCTTTGATCAGGATCAGGAATTGTCGCATCACATCACAAATCACATGGGACGGCCACCATCGCAGACGGTACTGGTACTTGGCAGTTGGCTTACCGGGATGTGTGTGGCAGACTGCAAAAGTTTCACTTGGCTGATAGACATAATATTCAAGCTTCTTGTAGCTCAATTTTTCAAAGATTAGGGTCCTAAAATAAAGAGCGATTCAATAATTTATATAGTTCCTGGTTCATGTATCACAACTTACATCTTCTAAATATTCCTCACTGCCGTTTGAATGTTTAATAACATCTACTTGATTTGAAGAGGCTGGAGCCTTTTTAGCTGCCATTACAACCTTTTCTTTCAACTTAATAGTTGTTGAGTTCATCATTTAGCTATAAATATCCAGAATCACGATGTAGCGAGGAAGTGTGTGCTTGGTCCTGCTGCCAGAATCACAACGAGCGGGATCGGAATTTTGTTCACTTGTTCCTACAAATACGACAAATTCGATGTCGGAGCATCGTTAACTTTCTAACTTTATTTTAGCACTGAAACTTTTGTTTAGCTTAGCAGAGTAAAGGAAATAAGGCAACCCAAAATCGACTGCAAATTTTACGAAGGACTGCGAAAATGTGGTGATAAAGTTGTTGACTTGAAAAATGGTTGT
Organism: Armigeres subalbatus; assembly: GCF_024139115.2. Classification (NCBI taxonomy): domain Eukaryota; kingdom Metazoa; phylum Arthropoda; class Insecta; order Diptera; family Culicidae; genus Armigeres; species Armigeres subalbatus. The sequence continues at coordinate 28,954 of NW_026942895.1, read as the reverse complement.
TTGATTAATCAATGAAAATATATCATCAAGATATGCTGAGATAGGTTAAATTAAAAACATCAATAGTATACTTCTATATACTAGATTTGTTAAACAATCGTTTATGACTAAATAGTTTAAGTTTTAATCTAAATACGTTTAACTTTGTTTCTGAGTGCATACGTGTATTTCTATTCGTGTTGTTTTGACAGAACATGTCTACGGTGGCTCGATCTGTTCGTTTCATAGCGGCAATTTTTGCTTATTGATTGATCCATTGAATTAAAGTTTCGTAATATTGATTAATTACACATGATACATAGACTCGGCCCTCCAAGACCTGGCCCTCCTTAGCCGTGCGGTAAGACGCGCGGCTACAAAGCAAGACCATGCTGAGGGTGCACTATGGGGCGGCTCCATACAAGTAGGTGGCCGAAAATATTTTCATTTCATTTCTGCAATATTTCACACTTATATCGTAGATTATTGTCTAAAAGATGTGAAATACTTGTTTTGCAGGTCGTTATTACTTCTAAGGTCTCCAAACTCCCTGGAATACAGACCTTTGATCTCTATGGAATATATCCCTTTTATCTACGAATGTCTCATGTACACAGCAGTCTATAGATGTGTATTTTATTGCAGCGCAGACCTGTAGAGTTCAAACTAGAAAATTGTATACTGTTTTTATGTGAATTGAGTTGTACAGATGTTCTAAGTTGCACAAGGACTCCGTCAAATACAGGCCATTGCATCTATATACGTAACAGGTTGTCTTTGTAGGATTTTTCAGATTGGTTCAGGCTCTTATCCCGTAAAACAAGTAATAGAGATGTTGAAGCCACTGGCTCTGGCCCAGCATGATTAAATTCTTCTAATTCAAATTCTGTGTCAAGCCATTCCTCATTATATGAGTCAAAGTAAGTTTTGGACCAGGATGCGGCCTGCCATTTTTTTTTTTCAAATTTCAAAAGCAGATTTTTCAATTTTGTATGGAGTTGACTCTTTTTTTGTTTATCCACAGCGAAGCTTTGGCAGATATATTCCAAAGCTTTTTCAACGCGATCTACCTGACGTCCCTCGTGAGCTCTAAATACTTCAATGAGTTGCCTATAATTCATGATTCACCAAATAATAAGTACAAACACTTCACACGATTTACCTTCGCAATCACAGCTCACTATGCACTCAGATAGACATTCATAAATGTTCTGTTTATTTATTTCACCTAGGTACATACCAATAATTATCGAAAGAGGTACAGACATTTTTGCTTCTTGTATTCACATATTGGATTTTAATTAATATCAAAATTTTACTTTTTATGAAATAATTTCAAATGAAGCCTAGAGTATTTTCGTAACCCTCAAGAGTATATTGTTTTTTTTCTTATTTATTTGCTTTATACTTGATAGATAATGAGTTGCCTCCTCTTGGTGAGCCTACGCCAAATGGAGTATCATATAGCTGCATAAGCTATCGTGCACACGGCCTACCACGAAGCCTACGACACTTTTCGTGTTATCTACTATCTCTATTTTAACTGTTCTTGATGCTCTTTTGTCATACGCATGGGATTTGTATCCAGCCCATCACAGTCTGCCGTGTATTATGAGAATAATTACATTTAATGTTTCAAAATTAATGACTTTTTTTCGAAAAAGTGATCGGAATCGCAGATTTGCAGCCATAAGCAGCTGGAATTTGTTTTAATGCCTTCTGGGAGGTCCAAAGAAAGTCGTAGTGGTAGTCGCTAAGCGAAACTTTGAGAAACTTTTTTTGTATGGAACTTTTTGCATGAAAAAAAAAATTTCTTCGCACGAGTTAACACATAGCGACGAACGACATTAAACTCTACAAGCAGCATCAGCACTTCTCAAGTGGGTCACGAACGCCGGGACAACGAACACCGATAAAAACAATCACAACATTGTCGAGGGCACCGATCGATCTATGCTGAGTGGGCTCAACCGCCGCGGGACCGTCATCGCTGAAATTACATTTTGAGTTTTGAACCTTGAATAAAGTCTGTTCTGTTTTTACCATCGACCGACTCGGATCATTCTTTTAAAAGAACCTCCCCGGTAGAAAAGTTAACTGGCGCCCGAATAGGGACCTTGCCAAAAGTGGGAATTGTATAAGTTACAAGTGGTGAAAATCGTTAATTGTTAACAAGTGGAAAAAATCCTAAGTGGATATCACAAAATCCGAAAGTGGTTCAAGGAGCCAGTTCACCTGTTACAATCCGGTTCAACGAGCCCCATCACGACAACGAAAGCGAGAGCCAGGACACCGAAGCTGAGAAGCTCGATCGCTATTACTAGGACCCCGAGTAGCAGCACTGCAGCGGCAAAAAGGAATCACCCCGAAGTAGCTGCCTGGTTTTCCCCCACCGAGCGAGGCCGCCCTAAGTTACAACCCAAAAAGTCCAGGAATTTCATCATGGTACTGGCATTAATGTAAGTAATTTTTATCATTATTATCTAAAAGTGTAAGTGACAAACCAATTGAAACCAAGAAAAAAAAAACATTTTTCTCCATCGTCATTACCCATAAGTGAATATCTTTATCCGATCAATTGTGACAAAATTTCGTTCTACCGAGTGGAAACAAAACAGTGCGACGGTCGAAAACAGTGCGACGGTTTTTGATTTTTTTTACCTTTTGCTTTCATATGAGCAAGAAAATCCAAGTAGAAGCATAAAAGTGTTACTGTGACGAGTAGATTTTATTTCACTCTTCCTAATTGCTAGCCTCACTAATTGATTAACCATCAGTGAATACAGCTAATTTGCTTTTCAAAATATAATTGATTAAAGATCATACAGAATTCCTTCAAAAAACCTAGGGTGGACATTTACTTCAGAAACATAATGGCCACCAACAACGTAGTAAATAATAACATGACTGCAGACGACTTTATCGCTATTGGTAGAGTCCCCGAATTTGTACGGTCAGTCAACTCATTCAGCGGTAATCCTACTGAATTAGTGGACTGGTTGGCCGATGTAGATTCCATTTTTCGCACTTATAATGCCAGGAACGCTACAGCTGATCAAATCAATCTCCTTCAGAGAGTGATACGGCGAAAAATTACAGGCGAAGCAGCCGACATTCTAAACGCAAATAATATTACGTGTGATTGGGATGAAATTAAAACGACACTTGTTCTCTATTATAGAGACAAACGTGACGTAAAAACTCTAGATTTTGAAATGACTACAATTAAAAAACTGCCCAACGAAAACATCAGTACTTATTATAGCAGAGTAAATGATGTTTTGACCCACATAATTGCTCAAATTCATACTGATGATAAATTGAAACTTAATGCAGCAGTACACATAACATACTTTCGGGACAAAGCTCTCGATGCTTTTATTAGAGGATTGGAAAATCCTTTGAATATTTTATTAAAAAGTACAAATCCGACATCGCTCGGACAAGCATACCAATTTTGCATGGACTATTATAATATGAACTTTAGGTCTGCACCTTTCAGAAACGAGTTGGGCAACCAACCAACACCTAAACCTAATGAGCCACCAAAGATAAATATTTCCAACGCCCGATCAGGTTTACCACCTCCGCTCCCGCCAAAGTATTTCTTCAAACCAAACCAGCCTCAACCAAATCGTTTCAGATTCATGCCACCGCCGCAAAGAACATTTACTTTCGCCCCACCGCAAAGACCATTTCCCTTTGCTTCACAGCAAAGAACATACCCTTTTGCTCCGCCACAAAGAACATTTCCCCCACCGGAACCAATGGAAGTCGATCAAAGCCTACGATCGCGAAATTTAAATTATGGAAATCGCCCTCCAATGAACATGAAACGTCCTCACCCTCCTTCCCAACAACATACAAATTTCAAAAGACAAGCATATCCACTTGAGGATATATACCAAACGTTTGAAGAACAGTATGACTACTACGATTACGACCCATACTATAATTATGACACTGGATACGACTCATATTACAACGAAGAAACACAGCAAGAAACAGAAACCCAAAACATACTCGACGCCAACGTTCCGTTAAGTGACGAAAATAGTGCTGTTCAAAATGATGGGAACCTTGCATCTCCCAATTGTTTAGAATGGACCCCAGCGTGGAACGTATGCCATATATAATGCTGAAAACCACTATCGGAAATTTTCCTTTTTAATTGATACAGGCGCTAATATTAATATTATTAGTCCCAAATTAGCTTACACTTTCAAAAATGCGAAACCATATAAACTACATGCAAGAAATATTTCTAGTGCAAATGGCAACTTCAATACTTCTTCAGCAATTAATATTAATTTTTTTCACCAAAATTGACCATACGGCACAATTCATACTTCACAATTTTCATAACTTTTTCGAAGGAATCATCGGAACCGGCATACTAAATACATTAGGTGCAATTGTTGACTTGGCAAACAAAAATTTAACATTACAATTAGGTGAACAAAAACTGACCATACCCTCCTGTCCTACATTCCCCAACGACAAGCATCGAATAGCTTAACTGTGACGACACCCGACACCTTTTACGGCGACAAAATTGAACTCGAACGTACTGACTGCAACGCGGATATACAAAGCAATAATGCATTAGACCCAACTTCATTCAGAACAGCTCATCTTTCAGAGAACCAAAACAAAGCATTGCTAAATGTACTCCAAAAGCATGACTACGCTTTTCATAAGCCTGATAATAAACTTACATGCAGCACGGTAGTTGAATGCTCTATCAACACCATCGACGATATCGCGGTTCACCAAAAGGTTTATCCATATCCAGCAGCGTATGTTGACGAAGTCAATATACAAATAAATAAACTTTTAAATGATGGGATCATTCGTCCCTCACGCTCTTCTTGGACGTCACCCGTTTGGATTGTTCCAAAGAAAACGGATGCATCGGGGATAAAAAATTTCGTATGGTAATCGATTATCGTAAGTTAAACGAAAAAACCATATCAGACCGTTATCCCATGCCGGAAATTAATTATGTATTGGACCAATTGAAAGGCCAAAAATTTTTTACAACTCTTGATTTGGCATCTGGTTTCCACCAGATCAGAATGAAAGAGAGCGACATCGAAAAAACAGCGTTTTCAATCAACAATGGCAAATATGAATTCACAAGAATGCCATTTGGATTAAAAAATGCGCCGGCTATTTTTCAACGAGCCATTGATGATGTGCTCCGTAAACACATTGGAAAAATCTGCTACGTATACATGGATGATGTAATTGTATTTGGCAGAAATTTTGAAGAAGCCTTGACAAACCTTGAAACTATTGTCAAAGCATTGAACGATGCAAATCTAAAAATTCAGCTAGATAAGTCTGAATTTTTGCATCAAGAAAATCGAATTTTTGGGATATGTGATTGGATCCACAGGAATCAAGGCCAATCCCCAAAAATCGAAGTAATTCGAAGATACCCAATTCCTAATTCGATAAAGGAATTGAGATCTTTCCTTGGCATGATGAGTTACTACAGAAGATTCGTAAAGGATTTTGCAAAAATTGCTAAACCCCTCACGAACCTTCTAAGGGAGAGAAGAACATGAGTTCAACAAAAAAATCAAACTCGACGAAGCTGAGACAAAATGCTTCGAAAAAATGAAATCAATACTATCATCTTCTGATGTGTTGGCATATCCAGACCATTCAAAGCCCTATATATTGACCACAGATGCATCAGACTTTGCGATAGGCGCTGTACTTTCACAAGGTGAAATTGGGAAAGACAGACCGATCCATTTCGCGTCACGGTCTTTAACAAGAGCAGAAGAAAAGCATTCTGTTCCTGAGAAAGAAATGTTGGCCATATTTTGGGCTCTTAAAGTATTCCGAAACTATTTATACGGAGCCAAATTTAAAATTTTTACAGATCATCAGCCTTTGACATTTGCATTATCACCTAAAAATACAAACACCAAATTAAAAATATGAAATCTTATCTTGAGGAACACGATTACGAGATTGCCTATAAACCAGGTAAATCGAATGTCGTTGCGGATGCTCTTAGTCGCATCGCATGCTCTATGACTTGTACCCAACATTCAGCTGACGATAGTGATGATATGTTCATCATATCTACGGAAGAACCCATTAATGCCTTTAAACACCAGGTAATAATAAAAGAGGTCCAGACAAAATAGAAACTACTCATCCTTTCCCTAACTATACACGAATTTTAATTCATATAAACGATATTAATGAAAACTCTATATTTCAGGTTCTGAAAGAATACGTTGATCCGACCAAGTTAAACGGATTATTAACTGAGGAAAAAATCATGGGTCAAATACAAGAAGTGTATAAAAACACTTTACTCAAGAAAACATGTTAAAAATCCGTTTTCTCAAAATTCCTCATCGACGTACCGGAAGAAGATGTTCAATGGAGAATTATTGAAAAGAGCACTATAGAGCACACCGCGGTTTAGAGGAAAACAAAGCCCAAATCCTCAGGAAATATTATTTTCCACAATTGAATAGTAAGCTTCGAGAATTCACGAAGAACTGTCAATTGTGTCAAGAAAATAAATATGACCGTAATCCTATTCATTATCCACTTCAAAGAACCCCTATCCCGAATACACCTTTCCAAATTGTACACATTGACATAATGTTTTTAGAAAAATTAATGTTCCTAACGTGCGTCGATAAATTTTCCAAGTTCGCTCAAGTCCAGCTAGTAGAATCAAGAGCAACCGTTGACATAATGCCTGCTGTAAAAGAAGTTCTCACAAAATTTAAATTACCGGAAATTGTCGTAATGGACAATGAAAAATCGTTTATTTCTGGCGAATTAACAAATTTCTTTAATGAAAACAAAATCGCTTCTTATATAGCAGCAACTGGACGAAGTGAGATGAATGGAGTAGTCGAAAGATTTCACTCCACTTTACAAGAAATTTACCGAATCACGAAGGCAGAAAATCCACGAAAAAACCAAAACAGCTTGTCGAAATGTCTTTGATTAAGTACAATTCCACTATCCATTCTTGTACTAAATTCACACCCTTTGAAATCATTATTCCAAGCTCCCAAAGTTCCAAAATTATCGAAAACGTTTACCAAAAATCTGCAGAAAAAACAAAATCGAGACCTAGAATACCATAACAAAAGCTGACTCCAAAACACATAAACGAAAACCAGGAAGCCTTTGAAAAGACAAGAAGACGGATAAAAACCGTCCCACGTTATAAAAAATAAAAATCAAAAATGTTCACAATAGCACTATAACAACTTCTGATAACAGACGAGTCCACAAAAATGACCTAAAAATTCGATACACTTAATTTCGTTTTAGATTTTTACTGTTACAACTCTTTGGAGGCGGTACTCAACAGACGATCGCCATACATAAAACGGACAAATTACCTCTTTTCCTATATGATAAAGGCCCTGGACGTATTCAAATAAGTTCTCATTACTACATCCACCACTTTAATTTGGAGTCATTCAAAATTCACATACAAGATTTAAAATTAAAATTCAAACAAATAGAAGAAAATCAGTTTACTAGTCTCATATTAGATGAATTTAACGAGTTAGATACCAACTTAAAAATTTGTTACCAATCAGAAGAAGAAAAAGATGGAATCAGTTAGGAACAGTATGGAAGTATATCGCAGGAAGCCCTGATGCTACAGATCTTAAAATTATCAATAGTTCGATTAATGGCCTTGTTAGCAACAATAATGAACAGATTAGAATAAATAGGGAAATTTCATTTGCAAATGAAGGAAATAGTGTATAAAACAAAAGAATCCATTGACTTGCTTAACTCAAAATCATCTGAACTATATTCTGTAAACATATTTTTGAATCTTAAATTCTTGAATGATAAATTAGATCACATTATTCAAACAATTGCTTTAGCCAAAGTAGGGATACTTAATGAAAAGGTATTGAGTCAGACAGAAGTCGAATTACTTGTTAAAGATTTAAGCAAAGAAAACTTGACTGTTTGGAACACCGCCGAAGCACTTACCTACGTCACCACATCAATAGTCACCAACGAACTCGACATCGCCCTTTTACTTAAATTGCCCAAACTAGACCCGAGAGTCTTCGTTCTACCAACTTGGTTTAATCGTCAACAAATCCATATTTCCAACCACAATTATCTACACCATGGAACTCAATACTACATCGTAAACAGCCTACAGCCAAAGATCTTTGACGCTAAGGACGCTACACTAGATTCTACAGCCTGTGTGTCCAACTTGTTAGATGGGAAACCAGCCAAATGCGATTATCTAGCCAACCCGACGGAAGAAATCGTAGCAATCGACAACCAACATCTTATCACCAATGTGTTAGGAAATTTTACCCTACACACCAACTGTGGTTTGTCTGAAAGGAACCTGTCTGGAACTTATCTGATTTCGTTCAACAACTGTGAGGTAACGATCAACAATCAAACATTTTCGAACTACAACCAGAATATAACAGGTAAACCGATCCATGTACCGATGTATGGCATTCCCATCGAAAAACAACGTATTGTTGTTAATTTGAGCCTACATCACCTGCACAACCTGCATCTAGAAGCTAGGAAGGAGATGGAGCAAATCCGTTTGAACACTACAAGTATTCAATGGCCACATTGGACAAACTTTGGGGGATTATCATTCTCTCCCGTCATCATATGTGCTGTTCTCTTTTTGTATATCTTTCGTAACAGAAAACCAGAGGTGGAAATTCAAATGAACCAACAGAAGACGACGCCGGAGGAAACAAGGACATTTCAAATTTTGCCGCTGGTGAAATTGTTCGTACGGAGCCTCACACTGAAGGGGACAAGTTAACACATAGCGACGAACGACATTAAACTCTACAAGCAGCATCAGCACTTCTCAAGTGGGTCACGAACGCCGGGACAACGAACGCCGATAAAAACAATCACAACATTGTCGAGGGCACCGATCGATCTATGCTGAGTGGGCTCAACCGCCGCAGGACCGTCATCGCTGAAATTACATTTTGAGTTTTGAACCTTGAATAAAGTCTGTTCTGTTTTTACCATCGACCGACTCGGATCATTCTTTTAAAAGAACCTCCCCGGTAAAAAAGTTAACTCACGCTTAGTTCAGTTCACTCAAATATGGGTGAACAGTACCTATAATCTCGAAAAAGTGCACATACCTATTTATGGGTGAAGTACCATTTACCCATATTTGAGTACAAGTGGCGCATGGGAATATTGGTAATGTTTACCTATTTATGAGTATTCTGTTATAGGTGAAATTCACCTAAATATGGGTGATATTTTCCTGTTCTTGTTTTGAAAATATTATTGGATAAAAATTATTCTTATAAATATAAGTAAAATATTTGATTGGTTATATACATGCAAATTATTTTATTATTCTAACTACCGTGTTTTTCATAAAATAGTATGAATCCATTTTATTCTTCAACTTTCGTGTTGCTGGTTGCATTACCAACAACAGTGGCTGATGGCAGCAATCCCGAACGAACCGGAACATCCTTCAGCAGCAGCCTCGACAGCAGCACTGGCACGAAAGTGAGGGAGTAAGCACTAAAAACTGGTGTGGAAGTTCTGCCATTCTGGAATCCCGAACGAACCGGAACATCCTTCAGCAGCAGCTACGGGTCAGTGTGGTGTGGTGGAGTAAGCTGTGCGGAACGGCATGCTATTATGGAACTGATGACAGCTGGCGGATGGTAACTCCCCCGGACGCAGATATGCTGAATGCTGAATGATCCGATTTGCGACTGACCGCAAATAGATCTGAAAAATTTAAAGATCAAATATAAATCCTAAATTATTTCATTAAATACTAATCAACTTACCCATCCAATTCGAAAAATCTGAAATCCGGATGTTATTTTAGTAGCAGCATCCAAAAGCAGCTAGGAATTCACGTTCCGTTTAAATTTCCTTTACCTTTTCCAGTTAATTGTTTTTCTCCTCGTTATCCAGCCACTTCCAAATATGGTTATTTATCGGGAACAGGATGAGAAACCTGCAGATTGGAGCGAACATTCCCGTTGGAGTTGTTAGACGGTTGCTGGAGGATTTATCGATTTCATTGGTACCTCTCAAGAATATTCTAAGTGGTCAGAGATTCGCAGCTTTCAGCAGAAGTTCTCCGCCTATGGTTCTGGAACTAGCTTCCGGTCCTGCTGTCTGCGATTATTCGTCATTCGCCGATTACGAGGAGGTGCTGCTGATCTGCTGATTTTGAAAAGATAGTTGAGAAGTTCCAACCTAAAAGATGTGTAAAAATACAAATATCAAATACAACAATCTTAATAAAATACAACAAAATAGTTACCTTATATTCAGCCTTATATAAAAAACTTTCGGATCAACTATTCTCAACTTCGACCGACTGCGTGAAAAATAAAAATAAGGAAATTTTACAAACTACTGGCGATGTCGGTGCGGTGGCAATCAGTTCGAATTTGTTTATCTTTATTTTTTCACCCAAATATGGGTAAATGCGATTACTCAAATATAGGTAAAGCCAATTTTTTCAGAACATCAGTAAATTTTACTGATTTTTTGGGTAGGTTTCACTAATAATATTGGTAGAATTGGAATTACCCATATATGAGTGAATTAAGTACCCATAAATAGGTAAACCAATCTAAGCGTGCGGGTCATTTTCGGATGTTTCACTACCTATTTTCCCATAACTAACCCGTTCTTCGCAAGTCCATGAAACAAGCTTTAAGAAACTTTTTAAAGAGTTGGAAAAGAGCTACTGTAGCCGAAGATATTGACAGTTGAATAATGCATTGATTTTTCAAGAACTAAAAAGTGTCTGGCTCTAATGCCTATATCTTGATAACCATATGGCTTAGAGTGCTGATATGCTGGGGTTTATTGCTCCAAAGCATTAGAATTTAGTAGGTCAACTTGAATTACGAATCAGAGAAAGCCGATTTTTTTATTTTCGGCCACCTGATTCCCCATAGTGGGGTGGCTGGGTTCGATTCCCGGTGCCGGTCTAAGCAATTTTCAGGTTGGAAATTGTCTCGTCTTCCCTGGGCATAAAAGTATCATCGTGTTAGCCTCATGATATACGAATGCAAAAATGGTAACTTGGCTTAGAAACCTCGCAGTTAATAACTGTGGAAGTGCTTAATGAACACTAAGCTGCGAGGCGGCTCTGTCCCAGTGTGGGGATGTAATGCCAATAAGAAGAAGATAAATCCATACGAATGCTTCTGTTTATCAGTGTATAGGTCAGGGCACTAGACTAAAAACTGTGTCCCATCCCAAGACGTTGTGGATCCAAGGAGTGAACATTAACCATCTTAGCAAACTCACTCCCAACGATTCATCAACCAATATTTCATAATGTAAAAAACGGAGCGGTTGGTACGAGATGTCCCCGTTCTATGGCTTAGTTGTGAAATCAAGTTAAGGATTGATTCTCACAGGTATTTCAACAACGCTGCACAGTAGGCCTGGCCGCTTTTATGTTTGAACTACATTTACGATGTGCTTCAAACATAAATATTGACAAGAAAAGTGATAGTTGTAGTCGAATCTATCACTTTCCAGGATTCTTTCACGAACTGGCTGTGTATGTGTAGACTAGATTAGACTAGACTAGTGGATTGATCCGTCGATAAAATTACGCATTCATACACCAAAACAATTGAAAAATATTTGAATTTCGTGATTCAATCGTGGTTCAAATCTGCAGAAAATATAACGGAGCGTTATACCAGTTTTATTTTTCTGACATTTGACTGGTATAAAAAATGAACCTAGAACAGCTGCTAGGAAAATGAATGTTTCAGATTCATATTCAAACGGACAGCCCCGAACGATTTGAATCACTGCTGATTTTACGCTAACTGACGGTTGTGACGGATGTGCAAAGCGATCGAAAATTTATTTTGGATTATTTGTCATCATTTTATCAGCTTGTATAGCCAACTGATAAAGAGATTCTCGGAAGCAATGTAATAACGTTGTCAGATTGAAGATACTCGATAAGCGCTTCCAATAGATGTAAGTGTTGGTTATGTTATGTGATGAGTGTTGCCGAGAAATTCGTGGAATTTTAGTGTTATGCGTGAATTGTTTGTGAATGGCAGGTAAAACTCGTCTTTATGTGTAGGTTTTCCATGTACAGTAGCGACTGCAGTAGAGCAGGGCGTGATTAGCCTCCACCACCCTAGAAGTCCGCAGCCAACCACTCACTGACTGACCTGAAGAAGGAGGTCATGACCCTAGAATGCAGGAAACAAGCCTGAAACCGTCACTTATCCAACGCAATTCGAAGTGAACGGAATAAAGTTTTAAAAGCTAGCGAAAGCACCAAATTAGAAGAAGTGAGAGAGTTTGTGGAAGAAGACCAGGCGTAGAGGGCATCAGAACCCTGCCGTTTTTATAGTTAAAACCCCATCAAGAACCGCCCTCGTACCCAGGTTTCATTGTCGGCCTGATTCGGCATTTTTCCGCCGATAGCCGTTCGGTCATCTTATTGGTCGTTTTGCAACGCAGCAAGAAACGAAGAGTATCCCCAAGCCACCCGGCGTTACCACCGGTAAGCCGCAGCGAGTCGTCGGCAACAGAAGCAGGAAGGTGTCAGCCACCGACGCTACGTAGGCCGTTGAAGGGCGAAGGAAGTACCGAAGAGGAAGAAAGCCGCCGTCGCCGGCGTGAATGCCCTTGCATCGAAGATTAAAGACAAGGAAGGACGGAAGGAGAGCTAGGCAGAGGACGAGGAAGGACAGGAGTTGAAGAAGGAAGAAGTGAAGTGGTGGAGTGCTGCCAGGAAGAGGGGCCCCGAGGAAGACAGGTTAGCTAGACTTAAGAAAGTGAAAGAGTGGAGAAAATAAAGTGTCGCATTGTGAAGCTCTGTGGTTTTCCCTACATTTTGATTGCGAGAGTTCCCTGCCCGCGAGTAGCTTGAGGTGAGCGTGCCGACCCTGAGGCCATTGATTCAGGGAGTCTCAGCATAGCTCAGGCCATACTTACCCAATTATTACATAGATTAGATTTGCATTTTCATATTTTTCCTTTCTTGTACAACAAAGACTTGAACCGTTTGTTTGAGAAACATTTTTGGCCAAAGTCTTACTGGCTGATTCACTGCTCCCCGGCAGTTAAGATTTGTCTGGCCACGTTCATGCGAATGCTGGGGTAGGGGAAGGAGATGGACACCTACCTACACACTCAAGAAAAATCATAAGGGTTGTGTACAAGACACGACCGCCCGACGTAAACTACGTAAAACAGTTTGGGGAAATGAAGAATCTAGTGCCAGTGCAAGAATACATGTAATACATACATACAATACGCGCTCATTATTCTGCTACGAACGGCAACGTAATTCTGCTACGACGTCGTACTTTAAACAAATTCGTCTCGCCTCAATCTTCCTATGTTTAAAATGGTGTCCATGAGAAGAATCGATTAATTCCCAATAATGCATATTTCGAATCACTAACGACCACACGACCCACGCCATAGGCTGGAATAACAAAACCAAATAAGAATCTTGAAAGAATTAAACTTGACTGCCACTGAAGCCATCCATGCGAATACATATTTGTAGCATCTCCCTTCGACGCGCGCTCGTGATTCTGCTACGGACGCCAGGCAACTTGATGGCGTCTCCAAGCGGTTAATTTGCACTTTGAAAAAAGTTCGCCTCGCCTCAATCTTCCTTTGTACAGAATGGAAGCCCTGAGAAGAACCGATTTTTCCAATATCCCATATGTATTTGGAATAAAATTTGCTCAGCAACTCCCCCGATGCTTATGTCGAATTCGTTTTTAAAAAGTTCCAACTTAGGTTGGAACCAGTTCCAACCTAAGTGCTGTCAAAGTGTTTTTTTTATTTGTTACCGTTCACACAAAATGTCCCTAAGTAGACTGCCGATTAAAAAGTAACATTAACTATATTATGAAACTTAATTATTATGTATAGCAATGTTAAATATATATGTATGTAATCTAAAGCCTACGAATTAAAATATTAGCATGCACACGAGTAAATAAAAGATAATAAAATATTCAAAAACGAAGAGCTAAAATAAAATAAAAACAAAATTTGTAAAACACTTTCGAACACAAAACACACATAAAACTGCTGCATGGGTATCAGCCGAAAAGTTGTCGCGAGTTGAGCAATTATTGCCAAAAAGGGATGGTAAAAGCTACAGGGCAAGAATGGATAGGCTATAGGTAAACGGAGACTAGAGAGGATCTGATCTCTTTCCTACCGAGAACACCGAAGAGTACAGACGTTAAAGACGAAATTCGTATTGAAAAAAAAAATTTGACCTATTAGGTCCCTAAGAGTGCCAAAGTGATCGTTAATTCGTGGTACTTACTGTTTTTTAACGAATGAGGACCCAAAAGTGCTCAGTTTAAGAGCCTGGTAGTTGAACCCAACACCCCAACTGACCCAGCGATTGCTACGGAAACCGAATCGCTCAAGCTAGGTCTGGTGGATGCCTCGAAGAATCGTCCTTCATCGAATACGGAACGTTCGGACCTTATCTGGTCACCCAGAAGCAATAGGATAGGGCAGTCCGCCTAGAGTCACCCGTTAGCTTTGATAGCTCTGGATAACCTGTCTGGCGAGAAGTTTAGCCCACCGAAAGACAGCGGCTAATGTCCCGTTCACCCGCTGTACGACGAACTATCACTACCCCGACATCAGCAGTTCACGCCGGCCGGCCAACGTGCCGAAACCCACACACACACATACCCCCCTTGTGAGTAATATTAATAAATTCATTATTAAGCTCAATCAAAAATAGTGACTTTTGTTGTTGAACCCTTGATAAGCTGAAAGAGCCGACCCTGCGAGTAAGACCCAGGTGGGTGGCACGACGCCATGTTTTTGCAGCCAACATCTCAGTGTAAAATTCATGATAGTATGTGTTTTGTTTACATACATCACATTTGATTCTCATTAGGATACAGAACTGTCAGTGGGATACGGTCGTGCAATGTTGGCTGCAAAACAAACCTACTGTATGAGATAGGGATGCCACCGGGCTGGTAAGACCCTCAAGCTCTAGCTAGCCTAGTGAGAGAGGAAGTTAACATATTCGCTCAGGTTGGAACTAGGTTCGCACTAGTTCCAACCTGAGACAGACCTCTAAAGACAGCTTCTTTTCCTTGTTTTGACACTTGTTCTTCTTTTCATCACAGTTGATCATCGATTCTCAACTGTTTCCTTGAGTGTTTCACCTAAATCCCGGGTAGAATCTTCTGAGCACAATAAAAGTGTTTGTGATTTACGGATTTGTAAACTTATTTTTATAAAGATTTTCCTATCGGAAATAAAACACGTATTCATAACAGTTCAATATTAAGCTGTCCGGCTTTTCTAGAATACTTTTCAAAGTGAAAAAGTACTCGTAAAACAAAATCATTCGGAATACTTTTTGAGGGATACCAATACTTTTACACAAAAAAGTGCTGGTTGCATCTGACAATTCGTGACAGCGCTTGCTGGTTGCAGATGAAGTTACATTTACAAAGAGGAAACTCTTTGCAAGTCCCGTCCCAGGTTCCAACCCCAAAGCTGTCAGGTTCGCACTGTGTTGTTTCACGGTTTCGCACCGGGTTCACCAATACAACTGTACTACAACTGTCAAAACCACGTGGGTGGGTGGGACTTGGTGGAATAAACCCATCAAGGAGAATGAGCCTAACATGACCCGCACTTTAGGTTAACATGTTACCTCATGAGCCTAAGAAAATGATTCACGTTAGGGTAAACCTCGACTAAAATTACGCTATATTGCAACATCGTGTTAGGCGTTTGCTGATTTCAAATGTCTGTGTAGCGTAATCTTAGTGTAACCTGACCCTAACGTAAGTCATTTTGTGAGTCGATCAAAAACAGGTACCTGTGGTAGTGAACACATGTCTTGTGATGTAACAATCTTGTCAATGTAACAACCAAGATGAATACACCACTAGGTGTTCCAATCTGCCAAATTCACGATTCAGCCATCTTGGATTTTAGTATGGGAGAGCCAGCCGGTTTGTTTATGTTTTGCACCGAAAATGAATTTTTCACCCCCACCTTCTTCTCGTCCATAAACTGAGCACATTAAAACACCTAGCTGCGTATTCATCTTGGTAACAACTCTTCTCAAGTGACAGTTCGAAGTAAACAATCAAAAATGGATGCGCATCAGCTTTATCCACTGATTCTGAGATTTGGAGTTGGAAATTCCGGAAAACAAAAATAAAAAACTGTTTCGTCGCTACACAGAAAAAACTCCATGGTAACGATTACTATTTTGTAGACTACACCATGTTTTTAAAACAACCACAAATTTTCAGTTAAATTAACCACGCATTCGGACAAATTCACCACTGATTCAGTTCATGCAACAACACTCCACCAGGACCACAGTTGATTTTTACTGCGCGCATGGTAAAATCAAACGGGTTTGTTGTCTGCTGAAAATCGTCGGTGCGTATTCTTAAATTAACCCTCGGAATGGTACTTTCGACCGCAAAATTTTTTTGCGTGTACTATTTCGCAAGGTAAGAGAGCAATTCCATCGGGTTCATATAGTTCCATTTAAATGTACGTTATTTCAGAATGAAAAAACGAACAGTGGGTAATGACTGTGACATAACCGCTAAGTGGACGTAGGACTTGACTTGACCATGCCTATAATACATATGTAATATGTCCAAATTTCTCACATCAACTATTTTGGATAAATAATCGGCGTTGCATACCATTCCTTGGCAAAATCTTCTCATCAAACCGACACAGAAATCAAATCTACCTCGAACAAGAATCATCAAAAACAATTCAGGAAGTATCTGTCCTGTCACGGAATATTAGCCTCGACAGTGGCAACCTTCCCACTGAAGGACTGCCTGAAATAAGCCACAAGTTGGCCCAGCAATGGATGTAGGGCCTCCTAATCCGTGCGATAGCGACTGAAGGAGTAAGGAGAACATTATTTTTAACTCTTAGAGTCTTGAAAAAGGCTGTTTGCTTCGGCTAAGTCCCAAAAAGTAAGAAAACGATCTTTTCAAATAACCGCGAATTTCTAGTGGTGGTATAAAAAAGACTGAATGTTCTGCGAGCGAATGCACTTTCCTTTTATACCTTATTTTGAATCTTCTCTGCTTCCCAATTGGTGGGCCAATCAGCCAGTGTCTTGTATCCCGCTTCTTTGTCAGCCAAAGCGTCATCATCATCAACGCGTTCGAGAAGGGCTTCTTCTTTTTACGCTTGTTGCTCGCTGCTAGCGTCTATTTCCTAACAGGACTTTTCGCTTGATACAGGCCAATAAGCCGAGCAAGCGAGCTTAGAATTGCAGTTCAGGTGAGAAGTACGTGTTCTTTTCTTAGACAACATTGTTAGTAGTAGATGGAAGGAAACACCCAGACATGGGATTTCGGGTGATAAGATTTAGAATTGGTATTATGGGATGATTATTATTATTTATCTTTATTAACGAGATTTTCGGCCCTATTATGGGATGATCATTCAGTCACGTTCGCTTTGTGTGCGGTCAGTATCAAACAATGTTTATCTAGATATTTCTTGATCAATGCCAAAAATCCAACATTTGATGAAAAATCGATTGATAGTTTATTAATATTTGAGCTGTTATCGGTGTTTTTAAATCCAAATATCCAAATATTATGTAAGAGATTTGGACATCTTATATTTTTCTTTTTGGCATGGTCAAGCGAAGTCCTTCGTCCACTTCGCGGTTAAATCAGAAAATTATCCGCTGTTAGTTTTGACGCTTTTATGAAAATCACGCATAAAATTTTATCACTAGAATATTGGATTTGGCACCCAAGTACAATTTCTATCCCGAAGGGTATTGAAA
Organism: Armigeres subalbatus; assembly: GCF_024139115.2. Classification (NCBI taxonomy): domain Eukaryota; kingdom Metazoa; phylum Arthropoda; class Insecta; order Diptera; family Culicidae; genus Armigeres; species Armigeres subalbatus. The sequence continues at coordinate 11,130 of NW_026942895.1, read as the reverse complement.
GCTTTGATATTGATCTCTATTATTTGCTCTCTGAAGAACCGTTTGTTTTTAGACATACATGCTGCATCATGTGGCTTTTCTTCAGCCTGTCTCGCCTCATCACCGATGCCGGCCGGTCTCGGCTCGACTATGCTGTTGCTGCTGCCGGTATCTGCTCAGCATTGCTGCTTTGTCGTGTCTGTAGGGTGGACTGCTGCTGTACTGGCTAGGTTTCGGCTGATGATGGTGGCTTCGATGACTTCATTCCCTGCTAAAAGGTGTGAGTGCTGATCAATCGATGATACGGTTGCTTCGCTTGTCCCGGTCAGAATGAAAGGAAAAAATCGCGTTGCGCTATTTTAGGGCTTCTCGGCAGACCCAGCGGCTGCTCATTTGCTGGTGTCTGCACCAATGAGAACGTAGTAATGGAATGATGCAAAATTATGCGGTACCCATATTTATAGGTTCCCTTGATCTCAATGTTTTTCATTGAAAACAGTTTCATGCCTATTGAAACAAGTTTTTCAGGTCTTATCAAGCATGTACATGAAAGGCATACTTGAAATCTGTCGATTGAGGGCTTACCGCAGAAATTCGTCCATTGAGACGAACGCTATTAATGTTTAAAATCTTTCAACACAGCGTAACGCGGTCGATTTGAAAATTTTGGAATGACACCCGGTATAGTAAAGAGAGACGTAAGTCCTACGTCAAAACTGCTTCGACAGTATTTGAAATGCACTGGTTGATAAGCTGACATAATACTGTTGAGAATGGCAAATCCTCTCAGGTTCACAAATTTGTCTTCCGACGACGACAACAATCTCGTCGATGTACTGGAGAAAGATAAAAGGAGCTCAATCAACGAGCTCCGATTGTGGGAAATTGATAAGAATCGCTTACCAGATGAGGAATAGCCGTCACCGAAAAAAGTCCGTCGCTGACGATAGCTGAAATGTTGGAAGTTCCTCCATCGCAACCTATTGTGGAAGAAGTGAAAATCCACCTTATCGAGTTGATGGACAATATCATGGTTCACTTGGAGCCAGAACTGAACCCAGAAACAGCCTTACATTGTCCCGACGAATATTGTTATATGTGTTCAATTAGCATAAAGTTAACCAGCGACCAGACCACACTTCTAAAGGAAATTTATTTCATCACGACAATGTTTGTGGCTCATCTTTGAAGGCATTTGTTCAGAAATTAGACCAGCAAATGTATTTTCTATAACGCATTCGATAAATACCCAGAATAATTCTAGGATTCTTAATACAATTTGTCTGGCATTTTTCGATTCCAAATGAAGTGAATTTCCCATCGGCTCTTAAACGTAATTTTAGCAGTGTTTCTCAAAGTTTTGTTATTCTCTATTGTTATTCATAATAATTTATCTGAATTTATGCGAATACTTTTGCCCATCAGTGTATGGGCCAGGGTACCTGACTAAAAACTGTGTCCCATAGACGTCGAGGACCCAAGGAGTGTATTGACAGAGAAGAATAAGCGATACATTCTTTATGGCAACACTGTATCAAAAGCAAACGTCAGTTGCCGTTAAACGGCGACGATACCGAAAACGAAGTGAAAGAAATGTAACTGTTATTTTTAGTTCCAATCATTCGTTCGAATAAAGAGCACACCGAATCTAATGTCGTTTTCGTTTTTGAGGTGTAGCAACACCGTTTAGTGCAGCATTTTGCACGGCAAAAACGAACGTTTTGAGTGCAGTTGGGTTTGTTTGTTATGGATATCTGTTGGATACCTTAAAAAGAAAACAATAACAACGAGAGAAACATGACAACAAACTACACTACACGGCACACTCTGATTTTTTCTAGTGCTACTGTGAGATCGCGTCCGCCCGCGGCTGAGACTAAATAAGACTGAGCTGTCACCATCTCAACAGCAATCATCATCATGAACAGTGTTGCCGAACACATAACAAATGCAAGAGCTACACATTTAATGACTGTTTACATATCGTGCATTTTATCATAAATTGTACGGTAATGCGCGCCTAATATACTACAATCCCCCTTTTGATATAAAAATGGCCAACATGTTTGGGTTATACATATTGAATTACTTAACGGTTTCACACCAACTCAAGATATCATCGCCAGTTATGCCAGACGAACTTCAGGCTAAATTTAAGTAAATGGTCATTGTATCTACTGTTGTCATGTGGTAAATGTCTCTAGTATAAATTCACCACCATTTGATTGAACTTGTTACCATATGATACATTATTATAGTCCAAACAGACTTGAATAAACTACAATGCACGCGTTCTAATCATTACTGCAATCCCACAAGATTTCAAAATTAATTTCAGTGTCTTGATAATATATTCCATCTTTAACTTCGCTTCACTTCAAATCACCAACTGAATTTCGATACAAGAACTGTCTTAGTCACGACTTATTTTTAACAACCCTTATGCCATGAATGACTGGCACTATATATCCACCTTTACAGTGTAATCCTATTGCTGCATGCCTTCCTTCCTCTTCTTTCGAAATTGGCGACCATGTCGGTGATTTTCACAATTAGCATCTATTTTTGATAATTACCCCATCATCTGAATGTCTCATGAAGCGCCCAGATGCTGATTCCTGCACTATTCCTGTAGATGAAACTTTCGAATGGATCTTTCAAATCTTTTTCTGAAATTATTCAACTTTCGCTACATAAGCCTGCTTGTGATACAAATCATCATAGTTTAATCAATAATGTTCACCGCTCACCACAATCCAATCAATAATGGTCATAATATTGTTAATCCAGATATTGTTAACTATTTCTATAAGTACTAGTATACCTGGCATGTTTCCATGTACTTCTACAAAACCCAGATTAATCCACCTAGCGGTGATGGTGCCTTTCTCGTTCGTTCAAAAGGTTTGGAAAAATTTCAAATAACACCAATATGTGGAATGGTCTTATTTTTCATATTTGTTTATATGCATAAAAAAATTCTCGCCAAACGCAATTTGTTGCAAACAAATCGGATGAGCATAAGAGTAAAAAATGGCATTTTATTTAGTAGTTTTAAAATTAGTATTTTCGCCATAACTTTTGACCCAATTGTACGATCCGGCCAAGTTTCTATAGGAAACAATGGGACAAGATTCTGCGTCGAATGCAATCTGTTGCTATTCGAATAGATGAAGACTAAGTGCTAAGAAAGTGAGCTAGACTTTTTTGAACTCTTTTTCACAATAAATAGTAATTTGACCATAACATCTAAGCCCATAGTCCGATCTGGCTAATTTTCAATAAGAAAATTTGAGACATTCTGCGTCGAATGCAATTTAATACGAGCAAATCAGTTGAGGAAAAGTGCCTGAAAAATGAGTGACATTTTTTTTAGCGATTTTTTCATAAAAACCCAGATTAATCCACCTAGCGGTGATGGTGCCTTTCTCGACCTTCGTAAAATGTATGTGCTTGAAAATAGATGAGCTAGTAGCTAGGAGTAAAAACAGAAAAATTTCTTTGTCCGTTCAATGAAAATCAGATTATTTATGGCAAAGATATTGTAGATCCAGTTGAAAACCGAAAATCATGTTTTGTCCCATTCCCGGATGTCGCGACTGCATCGCGAGTGGTGCCCGACTATGGCACAGTTGCGCACTACTCGCGATGCAGTTGCAAAATCCGGAAATGCTGAGAAATGCGATTGTCGCGAAACCTCAGTTCGGTTTTCAGCTTGATCTACAATATGCTAATAAATTTCGACATTTTTGTTTCCTTTTTCAATCTTTTTGACGTACATACCCTGTTTTATTTTACCCAGTCATATATTTTAAGGATATCACTTTTGGATGTAAATTGAACTGAAGCTCCGACTACACAAAAAGAAAACGAAAATATCATTTCCCATCAAGCGAGCGGAGGGCAATATTTGTTATGATATAAATCTCATGACCGTCTTTCTACCAAACTCCCGTATGAAGAGGAAGGAAGTGTATCAGTGTGGAAGCATCCGATAGTTCGTTTTCGGAAAGAAATTATAGCCTTTCGGTACAACTTTGTTGCACAAAGAAAGACAAAAAGTATTTTGGCTATAATTTCAAAGGTAATAATCCAATCTGGCCAACTTTCTAAATAGAACAGGATTCCGCATCTAATGCAATTTGTTGTGGAAGTAAATCAGTTGAGGGTAAGTCCATTAAAGTCAGCTAGACTTTTTACTCCTTTTTCATAACACATAGTATATTTTGGCCATAATTTCTGTGCCCATGGTACAAATTTTCAATAGAAAACAATACGACAGGATTCCACGTCGAATGAAACTTGTTGGAATTATAGATAGTGGAATATATAGATGAGTGAAGATAAATCCTCTGTCTCCAAACGAACTGTCAAACGTGTCTCCAAACGAGCATGACGTCACGATTTCAATGGAAACGTTAAGGGCTGTGACGTCATATGTGCGTGTGCACGGGCAGAAAAATCGACTCAGCCATGCTTTCGCTCATCTATATATTCTACTATCTATAGTTGGAATTAAATCAGTTGAGGATAAGTTCCAAAAAAGTAGGCTAAACTTTTCGCACTTTTGGTGCGCGCACACACACACAGACATCATCGCAGTTCATCGAGCTTATACGTATATAACACTATGAGTCTCCAGGCCTTCTGTGCAAGTTTGGTTTTGGAGCGAACATACAGCCTTTTTCGTAGAAAAAGGCAAAATGATGTTTCAGCCATAATTTCCGATCCCATAGTCCGATCTAGCCAATTTTCAATAGAAAACATTGGGACAAGATTCTGCGTCGAATGCAATCTGTTGCGAGCGTCAATAGATGAAGTCTAAGTGCTAAAAAAGTAGGCTAGACTTTTCGAACTCTTTTCACAATAAATAGTAATTTGACCATAACATCTAAGCCCATAGTCCGATCTGGCCAATTTTCAATAAGAAAATATGAGACATTCTGCGTCGAATGCAACTTGTTGTGAGCAAATCAGTTAAGGATATGTGCCCGAAAAATGAGTGACATTTTTTACGCGATTTTTCGTATGAATTTGTATTTTGGCGCATAACTTTCGATCCCATAGTCCGATCTGGCCAAATTCAAATAGGAGACAATGGGACAGGATTCTGCGTCGGATGCAACTTGTTGCCAACCAAACAGTTGTGGATAAGTGCCCGAAAAATGTCTGCCCCTTTTACGCGATTTTTTCGAATGAATTTGTATTTCGGCCATAACTTCAGTCCATAGTCCGATCTGGCCAATATCAAATAGGAAACAATGGGACAGGATTCTGCGTCGAATGCAACTTGTTGCGAAGCAAATCAGTTGAGGGTAAATGCCCGAAAAATGAGTGACATTTTTACGCGATTTTTTTCGTATGAATTTAAATTTTGGCCATAACTTCTGATCCCATAGTCCGATCTGCCCAATTTCAAATAGGAAACAATGGGACAGGATTCTGCGTCGAATGCAACTTGTTGCAAGCAAATCAGTTGAGGATATGTGCCCGAAAAATGAGTGACATTTTTACGCGATTTTTTCGTATGAATTTATATTTTGGCCATAACTTCTGATCCCATAGTTTGATCTGGCCAATTTCAAATAGGAAACAATGGGACAGGATTCTGCGTCGAATGCAACTTGTTGCGAGCAAATCGGTTGAGGATAAGTGCCCGAAAAATGAGTGAAATTTTTTACGCGATTTTTTCGTATGAATTTGTATTTTGGCCATAACTTTCGATCCCATAATCCGATCTAGCTAATTTCAAATAGAAAACAAAGGGACAGAATTCTTCGTCGAATGCAACTTGTTGCGAGCAAATATGTTGAGGATAAGTGCCCAAAAAATGAGTGACATTTTTTAGTAGTTTTGCGCACACACACACACTCATACACACACACACACACACACACACACAGACATCACCTCAATTCGCCGAACTGAGGCGATTGGGATATAACACTATGGGTCGCCGTGCCGTCGATAAAAAGTGTGTTTTTGGAGCGAGCATATAGCCTTTACCGTATACTTGGTATACGAGAAAGGCAAAAATGCTATAATTTTCGATCCCATATTCCGATCTGGCCAATTTTCAATAGGAAACAACGGGACAGGATTCTACGTCGAATGCAACTTGTTGTGAGCAAATCGATTGAGGATAAGTGCCCGGAAAATGAGTGACATTTTTTACGAGATTATTCCGTATGAATTTGTATTTTAGCCATAACTTCTGATCCCATAGTTCGATCTGGCCAATTTCAAATAGGAAACAATGGGACAGGATTCTGCATCGAATGCAACTTGTTGCGAGCAAATCGGTTGAGAATAAGTGCCCGAAAAAGTGAGTGACATTTTTATGCGATTTTGTCATATGAATTTGTATTTTGGCCATAACTTTAGATCCCATAGTCTGATCTGGCCAATTTCAAATAGGAAACAATGGGACAGGATTCTGCGTCAGATGCAACTTATTTGCGAAACAAATCAGTTGAGGATAAAGTGCCCGAAAATGAGTGACATTTTTACGCGATTTTTCGTATGAATTTGTATTTGGCCATAACTCTCGATCTCATAGTCCGATCTGGCCAATTTCAAATAGGAAACAATGGGACAGGATTCTGCGTCGAATGCAACTTGTTGCGAGTAAATCGGTTGACAATAAGTGCCCGAAAAATGAGTGACATTTTTTTACTCAATTTTTCGTATGAATTTGTATTTTGGCCATAACTCTTGATCCCATAGTCCGATCTGGCCAATTTCAAATAGGAAACAATGGGACAGGATTCTGCGTCGAATGCAACTTGTTGCGAGCAAATCGGTTGAGGATAAGTGCCCGAAAAATGAGTGACATTTTTTGAGTAGTTTTGCGCACACACACACATACACACACACACACACACAGACATCACCTCAATTCGTCGAACTGAGTCGATTGGTATATAACACTATGGGTCTCCGGGCCTTCTATAAAAAGTTTGTTTTTGGAGCGATCATATAGCCTTTACCGTATACTTAGTATACGAGAAAGGCAAAAACCGTAAATAGCATTCAAAACATATCAGTATATGCGGCTTTTGTGATTATCTTGCCTAGGGTATGAACCCAAAAGCGCTATCCAACGCAGACCACTTTTCGACCAAACAGTATCCAATGTAGTCTGATTCGATATAAAGGATGAACTGAGAAGCTGATTAGCTGATCATCGATGAAGCAAACGTTTCATGCAACGTCTTCGACATTTAAACTTGTACCCACATTTCAAGTTATTGATGACCTAATAATTATACACAAACATAGCATAACGTGAAAATATGCTCGCCTCAGGGCGAACTCAAGAACAACAATATAAACACCTCCTCTTCACAACTTCATATCTATCCTCCTCGAATAGTGCGTTTCGTCAACCTATCACACAATACATCGTCAAGGGTATGGATTCAATAACAGTCTCCCACCTACATTGCGCACACATCAAGCCTAAACCTCCCTCTAAACCTCCGGTCATATGAAGTAAATCCGTACCTTAACCCTAACTTTGCCGTTCAAAAGTCGTACTCGACCGATGTAATCTCTTTCTTTCTTAGCTCCTCTTATGTCGACCGATTTATACACGAACAAACATGGTGAACAAGTGTTTATAGAATACTTGCCAATATTGGAATGAATCCCCTGCTAACGTGAACTGCCCAGCATTCAATCTCATTATTAACAAACACTTGTGTAGGCATATACTACACAAACCAAGAAACTCAGAACTGGTGGCAATTAGTGAATTTTAGCGCAAAACAGTAAAATGTGACGAACAAACCATAATCATACTAACACCAGCGGGCATACCTCCAACATACTACAAATTACCCGTTACACCACGACTACACACCGGTTCGAACTACTATGAATTTTTGTGCATCGACTCTCGTATATACAGTTCACGTATTTTAAAAGAAACTTTACTATATTATGACATATGCCCTCGGATAAAGAATTCGACCCTTCTTCTACAGGGCTCAAGCAATTGCAGACAGAAATTGTCTTCTTCACAGCCACCAACAAAAATGTACCTCTCATGTGAAACTACCGAATCCAAAGATCACATTAAATCTCAAATAGTCAGGCCTAGCCTCTTCGTTGCTACATCACAACCCATCTTATAACACACTTCTTCTTCTTCTTCTTTTTCTTCAAAGACTCAATATTCCAACTGGAACTTAGTATTCTATCTGCACTTCCTTAATTGGAAGCTTTTCTATGCCCACCATTGCATAAGTATGTATCTTGTATGGAGAGCACAATGGGTATACTATTCAGGGATCGAGAATGTTTCGAATCGAACTCGTCATCTCCGGACTGGGGAACGGTACGCCTTCGCTCGCAAGGCTGTGTTGTTTCACTACATCTTCTGAATTTTCAATTAGGATAAAAAACCAGTCTGACCAGCCACATAGTCGGAAAGAACTCTAAACGCACAAATCAGCATGCCTTATCCACACCCTTACCAACGCCATGTATCATACCGTCTCGTTGAAATGCACAACTGAAGCCACTCCCATCGAAGAGCAGTCCTCATCAAGTATTTCCACAATTTCCAAGCATGAAAGGTGATTGCAAATAATTATATTCCACCTGCTTTTTATAATACCATACACTCATCGTGCAGCCTACACGATGAGGCATTACTTACCTGAAGAGCATGTATTACAAAGTGTCGACACTGTCAAATTAGAACAATATTCATCGTCCATTCCACTTACGAAATTGTGTTCCAAACGATCCAGGAGACCTGTCCACATGTCAGTACTCTTCCTACTCCTACAGGGACTCTACCTTTACCCATCAGATGAATCTATCATTCTGGAATTCTTTACACCGGAACAAAGAATCAAACACCGCCCACTCACCAAATTGCAGCTGCGTATCATATTCCTCAGTCAAAGAAGAAGCGCAATCTCCCTCTTTTCCCACTTTAATGACTTTACATCTCAAACCGGGACATCGTTGCCTCCAGCATTTGTCAGATATCTACATGAGTGATAGTCAAGAGGTTTGATAATTTCCAACCTCACAAAATCTCAAAGATAGGGTCGTAATAGAATCCAGCCGCCTTCAACACATTCAACGTTGTAGCCATACATCTTACCTGGTAATCCAAGCGAAGTTCCGAGGGTCTCAATAAAGACTATACTCAGTCGAGAAACTTCCGATTAATCTAAATATCCTTTACTTCCGAAGTGCATCTTGAATCATGCACCTCCAATCCACTTATCTTACTGCGACGACAAAGCTACCATCGCTCTTAAGCAACTAGTCACGGCACAACACTCTCCACCAAATCCAAATAATGTCTACTATGCACCAAACTAAGAAATTGGTCTTCAGTAAGTGAATACATCACTGTCAATTCATGACCATATTTTCTCCAAATTTCAAAATTTAGCTTCTTAGCATTCGATGCTCAGCAATACCTTAGAACAGAACTTTGCGAAACCACACCGATAAACGCCCATGAGTGTACCTCTGCACACTCTGCCATCTCTTCTTTTTTAACCTCCAACTAATCTTTCCTCTTAAATGCAACCAAATGTCAAAGAGAAGGCTTATCGTTATGCAACAGGAGCATCTTTTAAATACTGATCTCTTCATTTTTCATTGTAGCAATTGCCAACAATGAACTTTTCCGTATGAATACTGATCCTCCACTTATCATAATTCATTCATTATTTTTATTTCTTTTTCTCTCGAGGGCCGAGCACTCACTGTCATCAACATATATTACTCCTCTAACTTCCAAGTGCTCCAGAGGAAATCCATAACATTTGCATGTCATTCTCGTAAAATTCTACATTTTTCCTGCTTCAGTAAATCTCACATTAACTCCGCGCTCTCTGGAGAAAAACAACAACTATCAAATCAACGAAACTTCATCCGGAAAACCAGAAGTCTTCCCACCGCCCTTTCACATTTCAGGGGAAACTCTCCACACCACAATGACTACTGCAGATTTGCACGGATTCCGCCTGACAACTCATCGTCCGAAATCCTATAAACTTTCCCCTTGCTCCCATGAAAATGCCAAAACATTTTCTCTATACCTTCAGAAATCCACAGATTCTGCCAGATTTCTTCATCTAGGGAAATACTGAATATTTCCGCTTCTCCACGAGAATGTCAAACATTCTCTCGAACTTTGCCTCTGGAGAATTCAAAATTCTCGCATCTAATACTAAGAGTCCTTCAGTTTACCGCCTACTCCAAGAAGAATCACTCTGATTCTCGTAAAGTTCGCCCCACGGAGAATTCATCGCAAATTCTCGCGTCTTTTTCTCATAATCAGTCGGCAGTGAAACTATCATTTTTTCACTCCGCAAAAAATCCAACTCAAGAAAAAGGTTCCACTGGTTCCAACATTTTTCAAACAGAAACCCGATTACTTTCGTAATACGCAACGGCTAACCAGTAGGCCCACTGGTTCTTTTCGAAAGAAAATCTGCAATATTTACCTTTTACGATCCATCCTCGTCGCCGAGTTGTGAGGGTCGCGTCCGTCACCGCGGCTGGGAGCTAAAATAAGACTGAGCTTCCATCACCATCTCAACAGCAAATTCATCGCCATGAACAGTGTTTGCCGAACACATAACAAATGCAAGAACTGCACATTTCAGCGGCTGTTTTTACATATCGTGCATTTTATCATAAATTCGTACAGTAATGCGCGCCTAATATACTACCCAGCTACACTCGCTTGTTTCCAGTGCAGAAAAATGTTACTACTGGTTGTAGCACGAAAATCAAAAACAGACATTTTCGGTGCAAAATTACTGGCACAAGGTGTAGCTTCACCGCAAAAAACGAAAAGCAACATATTGCCGGTTTCACCTGTTTGAAGAAAGTTATGTGTGGATTGCTTGATTTACCCGCTTCTTTTCTCACTACTCACTCCTCATTTTCTGGGTTGATCGATTTTGTAACTGAAATTTACCCAATTATAACCCATTACTCGTTAGTCCCATGTAAGCGTATTTACACTAAATCGATTTCCCGCCACGATTTGACGTCTACGTTTTCAGATTGAGCACTCACACTCAGAAGCCTATTATACACGGAAAATCGACTTTTTGAGTGTATTGAGTGTGAGAAAAGATGACTGTGAGAAAAAATCTCGCAGAACTC